>NW_018232441.1:0-3590 GCF_001263595.1 Phalaenopsis equestris | reverse complement strand
TCTAAATTTTTAATTAAAAATATTTATACAAGATAAGGAATGCTAAGAGTAATTATTATAATTTCATGAATAAGGGAATCAAAAAATTAATCAAGAAATATGATATAATGTATAGATTCTCTACTGCTTATCATCCTCAAACTAGCGGTCTAGCAGAGATATCAAATCGTAAAATTAAACAAATTTTAGAAAAAGTTGTAAATCCTTATAAATTGGATTGGTCTGCTAGATTAGATACTGCATTATGGGCATACATAACTGCTTATATGTCTCCTATAGGAATGTCCCCATATAGACTTATTTTTAGAAAAATATGCCATGAAAAAATATGTCATTTACCAGTAAAATTGGAGCATAAAGCATTTTGGGCTATTAAAGAATTTAATTTTAATTTAAAGGATGCTCGTGAGAAAAGATTATTGCAGTTCAATGAACTTGAGAAGATCAGAAATGAAGCATATGACAATGCAAAACTCTATAAAGGGAAAATGAAAATATGACATGATTGAAAGATTATTAAAAAGAAGTTTTGAACATGGATGTTGACCCTATTTATAATACAAAATTGAGATTAATTCTAGAAAACCTTCTCTAGATACCCTAGATTCCCTTCTCTAGATACCCTAGAATCTAGCCTTAAGATTTTCCTATTTTGACTCTCTTAAAGGACTAGACTCCCCCCTTTAGAAATTGGAAACTCAAACCATTTCTTCACTCCTTGCAGTTTCATATTTACGGTTTCAAATCCTCAACATTTGATTGAGTCGATCAAAAAAACTAACATATTGAAACTCAAATTGAGCTTCTATAGAAATTTGAAAGACATATGTGGACCCCGTGACGTACGTGACATTTGATTTGCCACTGCTAGTGATGTGTTTGACTATGGTTGTCATTTAGGCGAGGACTGATCATCAATTCACTCGTTAAACGACTCCGATCGGGTTAAAATAATTTCATTTGTCGCACCACACGCGAATCAACGTTAATTTGATGCGATCAACGATGAATTTGTCCGGATGATTTCGGATGACATGGCTCCGAATGACAAAACAAACTGCGTCGTTATGTCCGAGAGATCAATTTTAGCTAGGGAGGACACCCATTTTGTTAGGGCGTCGTGCACGAGCAATCACACGAAATTCTTTTTTTAACATTATCTTTAAAATAAAATGTATTTGGTAAAATTTTCTTTTATATAAAAGATATTTTCTAAATTTTTTTTTAATCCTTCTCACATGCGCTCCCCTTTCTTTTGGGACCAAAATACGCCCTAGCCCTTTGTTCTTCTCTGTTGAGCGATGGCCTTACTTTTGGTTTCTATGGTCACCGTATTCCTCTCTGGTGGCGGCTTACCTTCTCCTCCAGTCATAACTGTTGTTCACTTTATTGTAACGGATTTTCCCGCCTAAACGAGTTTGTAACCTTCTCGTTCTTGAATTTGAACGTTCTCTTTGCCCTTTGAGGTGTTTCTTGTCATCTCCCCTTTTTTTCACCGTCGGTGAGCCTTGGCCCTCTCGATGGCTATAAATACCCCTTTGTGGGAAGCATTTGGGTGCAATTTTTTTTCTTTGGAGATTTTGGAGAAACACAGTGTTGATAGCTCTCTCTCTCTGTTGGAAGTTTTTGTTCCAGGATTTTCTTACTCTTCTCATTCTGGTATTAGCAAGGAGTTAAGGTTAGGCTTTATTTATTTATAGAATGTTGTTTAGTCTCTAGATTAGTTGTATATGCGATAATATCTTCTGAACTACGAAATGGATAGATCAAATGGAATTGAGATATTAGTTTGATTATCTCTTTGACAGAGAAATAAAACTTTCTTAAAACTTTCTTATTAAAACTTTCTTATGAACATCTATTTGGATTTTTTAAACTTACAGCTCTCCTTGCTGCATGGGTTTTTGGAACTTATGGATTGTTTAGCCTCTAAACCAGGGTTTCTTTTGCTATAAATATATATTGAGACCTTAAAAAATATTTGAATTCTTTTAATTATTGTTTCCCATTGCATTACTTTAGCATGGGGATCCTTGGATTTATTTGATTCATAGGGGGTTCTGTTTCAAGCTCCTTGGTTGGGCATTTGATTTTGCTTGATTTTGGAGGCTTTGTTTTAAGCTTCTCGATTATTCTCTTTTTCAAAATGAAGATCTATGGATTCATTTAATTTTTTGGAGTTTGGTTTTGTGCTTCCTGTTGTCCCTTTACTCAAATATCATTGGAGGGAGTATTTTGATGTTTTGGAATATCAAATCTACTTGGGGCTTGGTTTTACTTCTTCTTGGTAGTTCAGCTTAGCCCTTATGCTGGGCTCGGTTCTGCTTCCTGCTGCTCTATGTTTCCTGTAGCTCCCTTTATTTGAACTTCAATAATGGAAATATTTTAGTGATTTGGATGGCCATTTGGTGGCTCAGTTTTGGCTTGGTGGTGGCTCATTCTTTTGGTCATTTGTTGGGTTCGATTTAACTCTATGTTGGGTTCGGGTTGGCTTAAAATTAAGCTAAGTTTTGTGGAAATTATATTATACTCTTACTCCTTGCTGGGCTCGATTCTGGTTTGGTTGTGGCTTGATCTTTGATCATTTTCTGGATTCGTTTGCTGGTGGTTTTCTTTATTTCACAGGCTTTATACGAATTTGTGGGTTCATTATGTTGAGTGCTAGTTAGTAGTTTTCGTTACTGCATAGGCTTTATACGAAAAATTTTTGAGTTGTTTTAGCCTTTGGGCTGCGGTTTCTCTTGGCTAGGAAGGTATATTGAAACTTCAAGAAGTGTTTTAGTTCTTTTGAATACCATCTTCTCGCTACATTGTTTTAACATGGAGATTTATGGATTTATTTGATTAATTGGGGCTTCTATTTTGAGCTTCTTTGTTGTCTTCAGTTTGAAATCAATGCATTTGGATTTGTCTGATTTTGGAGACTCTGTTCTAAGCTTCTTGTTTATCACCTGTTCAAACAAGAACTTTGGATTTACTTGATGTTGAAGGCTCTGTTCTAAGCTTTTCATTCGTATTTGTTTGAAGGAAAATTTGGGACTTATTTAATGATGGGGGCTTTTGTTTTGAGTCTCTCGGTTTTCTTCAGTTTGAAGTGGATGCACATGGATTTATCTGATATTTAGGGGCTTTGTTTTGTGCTCCTCTTGTTGCTCTTATTTGAATACATGGTGGAGTCATTTTTTTTTTGCTTTGAGTAGTCAGTGTTGGTGGCTCGGTTTTGCTTCTTGCTGCCCTTTTATTCGAGTATGAACATTGAAAATATTTTAGTGCTTTGAGTAGTTGTATGGGGGCTCGGTTTTTGCTCTCTTTGCTTCCCTTTGATTAAATATATGTTGGAAACTATTTTCTGGTTTGGAAAATTACATTTGAGGCTTGGTTTTTGCCCTCTTTACTGCCCCTTATTTAAATACCAGCTGGAAACTATTTTCTGGTTTTAAAATTACATTTGAGGCTCGATTTTTGTTCTCTTTGCTTCCCTTTGATTAAATATATGTTGGAAACGATCTTTATGGTTTGGGAACTAATTTGGAATTGCAACTTTTGTTCTTATTGCTGCTTGTCGGCACTATTTTTGGTGTGGGGTTTGC
>NW_018232440.1:0-844 GCF_001263595.1 Phalaenopsis equestris | reverse complement strand
GATCACTTGGGACTCATTAGAATATTTTTCCTAATCTTTCTAAGTTAATTATAATTTTCTAAAGGACAAAAAGGTATTTTCACTAATTTTCCATTAAAATAATTCTAGTAAATAAATAAAAAATCTCAAAAATTAAAAGTTTGTTTCTTTAAGCTCTTTAGACTTAGGGAAATTTAACAAAAAATGTAAAAAGTAGTTTTTGTAATTAAAAAATATTTTTTATTTAATTAAATCACTAAAAATCAATAATTAATTAGAATAATTAAAATATAATTTCAAAATTATGAATTTTTGTTCAAGTGGTCCTGTAACTTAGGTGAATCTCCACTAATTTTCTTAAGACCAAAAAGTTTACTTTTATTAGTTAAATAAATTAATATTGAAAATCCTTATTTTGAGTTAAAAATAATTATTTAATTTGAATAAAATTTTGAAAAATCACATTATCTCCTCTGATATTTTAATTGACCCATGAGATGGGTACTCTAAAAATGTCAAAGTCATTTGAGTTATATTTGATGAGTTATGAAGTGGAGAGCCATAGGGGCAAAATGGTAATTTTGGATTTTTATACCTTAATTAAAATTTAGGATGAACTAGAAAGTAGATGGGTAATTTTGATCATAACGAACTCTTTTTTATGTTTGAAATATAATAGGTTAAAAGGTAGAAACCAATTCGCTACCTTTTCAAGATAAGGGTAAAATTGTAATTTCATAAATTATTATGACTTGGGAGTCAATCTAATTGGATGATACTAAAGTGAGGGGCTTAAGTTAGGAAAGTAATAATTCACTTATTTAAATCCTCTAATTGGTGATTAGATGATAACATGATTCTTTAA
>NW_018232439.1:0-1763 GCF_001263595.1 Phalaenopsis equestris | reverse complement strand
TAAGTAGTCAAAATAATCCACTAAAGTGTGCAAGTATAAAGGTACACTCTTTTCTCATGAGTGGGAGAACAATGTTACTATTCTATGCCATATACAACAATTGGCAGTATATAACGTACAAAGAAATGCATGTGTTACTAATGATCACTGTATTCTGACTATAATGATCGTAAGGAGTAGTCGCAAATGGTCGATGGTCGACGACAACATGTATTATTGGTGGTCGACAGCTATGGAGACTAGAAGTTATTTTCTGATCTTCAATACATGTGTAGCATGCTGATTTTTTAAAGTAGAGGTCGTGGGCTACAAGAGGTAGACAACGAAAAGCAGAGAGACAACATGTGATGGTCGGTGGCTACGGAGGTAAGAAGTTATTGTCAAGACTTCAAAATGTGTGTAACACATTACACTGCATTTGGGATACGTTGTTCACAAGCAAGCGTTACCGTCAGTGCGTGGTTGATAACGGTAAGCTAGGAGGACCAGTAGTTGTCAACTATGGTCAATGAGCGGTAGTCGACTGTGTCAATGGGCGATGATCGACTGTGCCAACGGGTGATGGTCGACTGTGGTTGACAAGCGGTGGTCGATGTTGGTTGGCAGCTACGGAGACATAAGTTATCACTGAGTTTGTAGTCCATAATGAGCTCTATAATTTATCTTAGTTCTCCTCTTTCTTTCAAGTGAAGAGAGGGGGTCTTTTTCCAGCCTCAAATGGGAGGGGCAGTTTAGTATTTTGGAGAATAACTTTTCAAACTACCCAATCAGATGGCCTATATTAATCCCCCATTATCATTAAAGAATTATTTAAAGATTTGGGTGCCTTAATGATCTTAAAATTTAGCAATCTTAGGCTCGTTGGATTCCTCTCATTGACACGTTTGAATTATTAAGAAAATGTCAAATTTGGAGTCTATTTGACCATTTAATTAATGATTGAAAACCTCCAATTGTGCTTCAATGGCTTAATTCAGAATTGATCACACTTAGATCAAACAAATTTTGACATAATTGGGTTTGTCTTGTCGAGACAGTCAAGCTAACTATAAACTTGTTGAAATTGAAGCCTTGGATGTTTTTGAATTTGAATTTAGAATGTTTATTGCTAAAAAAATCATCGATATTTGTGTTGAATGATAAAAATTTTTTGATGACGCATGATTTGCCATCCTATTTTTGTGTGATGTTGTTTGTATCGTCCAAATATACAACTTCAAATATCCAAAAAGGCGTACTTTACAATTTAAGTAGTGAAAAATTGAACATAGTATTGCCATCAAGGTTGGTGGCGACTGGACAACTCTAATCTAACAATGAGGTCGCCGATGGTGGCCATAAAACTGGGATCCAACAGTGGTTGTGACAGTGGCGGCAGGGCAGCAGTGGTCATATGGACACAAATGGTTGTGACAGTGGCGGCAGGATCCAACAGTGGTTGTGACAGTGGCGGCAGGGCAACAACGGTCATATGGACACAAATGTATGAATTCATGGATGCTTGTCTATGTTCATACATGCAAATGAGTAAGATTATTTATTTGATGTGATGAAGTCTGTTGGTGGGTACGAACACAATAAAAAATGCAACGATGAGCCCAGGGGCGAGCAGATATGCGACCGTGGGCACACTTGCGGTGCGTGTGGACATGCCCTTACATACAAGCATATGCAAGCGCACACCACTACAAGAAAAACTGTTAAATTTGACCAAAATAGACTGCTTATTTAAGTTTATTTAGGCTCTAACTTTCTTTTACCAT
>NW_018232438.1:0-291 GCF_001263595.1 Phalaenopsis equestris | reverse complement strand
ATTTAACACCAAAATAAATCAAGGTGCATCAAGCATAATACATAATCAGTTTTCCCTGTCTTAATGGAACTCGAAATCGAGGAATCGAAAAAAAAACAGAAAAAAAAAATAATATAATTTCAAGCCTAGACATGGCGGAAAAAAAAAAAGGGAAAAAAGTTGAATTGAGCCCAACACACCAGCCAAAGTGGCTAAACTGAGCCAGTTTGTCGGATTAGTTGAAATCATGTGTTCCACCCACAATAGTTAGTCTAGTCCACCTAGAAAGATACAGCTATAAAAGATGGTCAT
>NW_018232437.1:0-244 GCF_001263595.1 Phalaenopsis equestris | reverse complement strand
ACGGGCAAACTCTACACCAAAAATAGTGCCGACATCTTTCTAACTCTGAATCATAAGGTACTAAACCTACCAATCTTGAACTATGCATACACAAATAGAATAACCAATTAAAATAAGCAAATGCACTAAAATATAAAAATATTTAATTAAACTATAATAAGTTTTTTGAGTTCAAATAAAATGTTTTAAATTATAAAATAATCTACCATTACTCCTTGAAAATGACACCAAAAACTTGATGTGC
>NW_018232436.1:0-5689 GCF_001263595.1 Phalaenopsis equestris | reverse complement strand
TCATGACTAGAGTGCAATTGAGTCAAGTTAAGCTTAAGCTATAGCCACCTTGAACTTGGCTCATTTATCAAAATCATTGATAAAACTTCAGCTTATTGATACCATTCCAGGCCATTCCAAGTTCTTAGAGCATGTGATAACACATAAAATGTTTTGGAAAATTTGTAAAATTGATTATGTGAGTAGGGACGGTGGAGTTCAACTGAAAACTTGTGTGAATGGTGAAATGCCAGTGAACTAGAATCAGGAAAGGGATAGTTTCGAGTAGTAAATAATATGTGATGGCATTGGGAAGGTTGTATAAATGAAATATGTAGTGGGACATGAGATGGGGTGAGTTTAACGGCTGTTTAGACTAAAAATAGTAGCCAAAGAATGAATCTTTAAGATACGGGTGGCTGGACAAGGACCCAGAATAGAAAACAACTGGTTTCCTACTATGGATAGCATTTTATGGCAAGTTGCATGATGAAGGAACCACCTTCAACTTATTTATCTACAGACACAACACCTGAAAGAAAATCTGAGGATACAATACTCCAATAAAGACATATAAAAGAAAAACTTAGTGAGAAGCCTACACCAGACTTAAGGAAAGAAAACCCATTTATTAGAAAGATTGTATAAACAGTCCAACCACTTTTCTAAGAGATAAGAAAAAATAAATTGGATAAAAAATCCATTAAATTTCTAAAAGTGCTCAAGAAGCTCACTATTAATATGCAATTTACACGAGCTCTTGAACAAATGCCTAATTACGTAAAATTTATGAAAGAATTTTTACATAAATAATGTAGATTCCCAAATTTTAGAACTATGGCATTAACTAAAGAGTGTTGTGCTTTCAAAATAAACTCCCAAAAAAATCAAAATATATAGTTAGTTTTACTATTCCATGCAATACAGACGACTTATTAATGTTATTTAGAGGATAACATAAATTTAATACATTTTCAATATTTGAGAGTATAAGATTAAGAAATGTTTAACCTATGCTTCCACCTCACACTGTCTTTACTTCCATCTGAAAGTCATGTTGTTGTATGGAGTCGCCATTTTTTTTACCTTCATATAGCCTCTCTGCATATAACTCTCTCTCACACTGATCGTGTGGATGATCTAAAGAGAGAAGAGATAGAAGGGCTAAGGCATATAATGATGGGGAAAAACAAAAGAAACACATGGTCAATGTTGATGGCTTGATTCTTCCACTCAACAATTATCTCTTCCTTAACCTCATCCCAGACCTCAACCTCAGAATTGAGAGATGGAAGGTTTTCTACCATCTCGTTGTGTAGGAGTGATGGGAGATCGTTGGGCTAAAACTAGCCAATCTCATCCTTGTAATCTTTTTAGGTCTTCAACTTTATTTTGTATGGTGTCTTTGG
The DNA here is from genome assembly GCF_001263595.1 of Phalaenopsis equestris. Lineage (NCBI taxonomy): Eukaryota > Viridiplantae > Streptophyta > Magnoliopsida > Asparagales > Orchidaceae > Phalaenopsis > Phalaenopsis equestris. The sequence goes on along the minus strand of NW_018232436.1, from coordinate 4,301 downwards.
ATTTGGATTGTCATCTTTAGGGAGCATAGTAGGCAGCATCTTCATACATGCCCACTTCATGTATTAAAAATGGTTGTAAATCTCCTTTTATATAACATTTTTAGCCTTCCTTGTATTACTTTATGCATTGGTGTTGAGATGAAGGAACCATCTTGTACTCGAGTCAGTAGAGTATTGAATTAAGTTTCAGAGAATGATACAAAATTTTGTCGTTGTCACTAAATCGCTGTTTCTCATTATTGGTGTGATTGATCGAAGAGAGTTTTCTCCCTACTGGTTCAAACCTCTTAGCATCATCTTGTCAGTTGTAAGTTTGTGAGTGTTGATGTCCACGTAGTCCAATGTCTGTAAATTCATCAAAGATGGACGCTTCTAGATCTACTAACAACTTGGAGAGCATAAATCTGTCTATGCTGATTGAGATATGCAAAGGACAGTTGTGTTCGACAGCACCCAGCAATAAGTCTTCATCTTTAAAGGTCACCCCTGACTATTCCTTTAACGAACAAACCTCATCTAAGGAGGTGCTAGTCAATTGTGCTAAGCAAATCTCTAGATCAAGCAAGGCTTTGATCAATGTTCCTCTCATATTTTATGACAGAATCAGAGCATCATAGATGTTTAGTTTGGAAGGCAACTTTCGAAGGTGGGCTACTATATTGTAGTCCACTTTACCAACAACTTACTCCCGAGTTTCTTCTACTAGCGGGGCTAACTCTTCTTGCACGACTATCTGTTTTGTTTTATCTTTTAATGCTACTCTTGAAGGTAATACCTTTCTATTCCTCAAGTTTACCTCTGTTATTTTCTCCAACCTCTGAGTTGTATTTGGAGGCACTTCTTTTGAAGTTGTGACTGGTTCTTTCGGAGGTATTTATGAATATGAGAATTCCAAGTCAATTGCAATCAGAGCTCTTTGAATTTTGTGTATATGTCACTCATTTTTAGAACTTTCGAATCCCATATTAATGATGTCTTCGTTTTTTCATCATCGAATTCATTGAGATTTTGTATGATTTGAGAGTTGTCGTTAGAATTAATTCATTAGTATTAAAAATCAAAATAAATTGGTTGTTATCATTTACGTCGTCACTAGAGATAGTCAAAAAGTAGCCAAAATCAAAACTTTTAGCATTATATAACCCTGAGGGGACAAGGAAATAATCATATAGAGTCAGCGGTTTGAGGGATTTTTCCCCTAAATCTAAAACAACCAATCTATAAGGAGCAACCCCTACTCTACTCTTCATGTCATCAGTCTTTACTTATTCGGTTATCTTCTTTGTTTGCTCCTGAGGTAGCTCTTATATTGTAATTGATTATATCAGTTCCCAGGGTTTCAAACTCTAGGCAAAAGCTTGTACTGACGTGCTATGGATTTGGTGCAATAACTTTTTTGAATTGCTATGGATTTGGTTCAATATCTTCTTTGAAGACTTCATACAAATTGTACTCCATCCATCATCGAATGTATAGGGATTATTTAGAAAAATTAGGTCTATCGAGATTGTATTGAAAATTTCTTTTTTAAGTTCTCTAAAAAGTTTTTTGGAATTGTTATGCTCCCATTTTTTAAGTTCTTGTCCAGCCAGCCTTTAAAGATGAAACAGTCTACTTTGGTGTGGCTGACCAATCTGTGATAGACTAATACTAGGGATGATCCTTCTTGCTGACCTCTTCTAGATTTATTGGCTCTAACAGTCTGAATTCTGGCTTCTTTCTCAAGTTGTGGAGCATCTTTGCCGCTGATTCATTCTTGAATGGATACACCTTATTCAAACGTTGTTCGATTGTGAAAGTTGTTCTCTTGACTGTACAGTAGGGTCTTTGTTGGAATGATTACTAACCTTGTTTCTAAGAATTCTAATAACCATGTTGAGGTTGTTCGACATGTATATGCATTGGCCATTTATCTTTATATGCTTATGTTATCATCTTAGACCTCATCTCAAATGTTTTCTCTAATTTTGGCTTTTAACTTTTCCAGAAACCCCAGTTGTTTTGTTTTATTCAGGAGACTCGTGGATTTGCTAAAGAGCTTTTCAAAGGTTTTGATTATAAATCCCTTAAGTAGAAAGCCACTGTTTCATGAATACTATTTAGTAAAATCTTGATTTCATGTTGTTCTTGTAGTTGCAATTCGCATTTCATGCTTAAATTTCTCCATCACATGATGTACTCCACCAAGGTTTTTGTTGGCTTCTGTTGCTCTACCACAAGATCTCCTACAGTGATGTGGTGAGCAACGACGAACTTTTTAACAAATAGGTTTTCTAGTTTTGCAAATATTTTTAGTGAGTTGTTGGGTAAATTGACATAACAATTGAAGACAACTCTTGAAATACTTCTTACAAACTTGCGGAACAACAATGCCTTGTGACCCCCTACATTACAGCAACTTGCTCAAAAGTTTGCAACATGTTGTTATGGATTACCGGTTCCATCAAAGTCTTGAAAGATGGTGGCACAAAACCCTTAGGATATTCTATCGCATCGAATTCCTTTGGGTAGGGTCACCCTTTAGAATTAGTGCTCCTTTCTTTGTCTATGTCAGGGCCTCTCTCACTTGTCATTCCACCATCTGCTTAAAGTTATTTTTTGGTATAGAACCCTAGGCAGGATCTTTCTTCAATTGTTCCTTCCTATTAGCAGATGTAGATTTATTCTTATCATCTGTAATCTAAACAACCTCTGGCAGATTCACTTCAGTGGAGACTAGCTGTGGAGATTGAGTTTGACATTGTATATTTGTTACAACGGCCATTATTTATTCCATCCTTCTCTCCATGTGACTGATTTGCTTGTATTTCTTTTGAAAACTTGTTATAGTATCTTAGCAACATCTTCTCTAGCAATCAATGAAGTATCTCGTAGAGATGAAGTTCTGGTCCCAACAAACAGTTCCTCCCAATAATCTGTTGGGTCATAATCCTTCTCATCGATATCATTTCTCTATTCTTTGGATAATGTGTAATACCAAATCTATGTTGGTTCAAGGAAACTTCAATTGATTCCTTTTTTATGGCTTTAAGGTCTTGAAGAATCCTGACAAACACTTCTTCCTTTATCGGGTTTTGACATAGCTATGGTACTAGTAGTTGGAACCTCAGACTTATAATCCTTTTTTAGGGAAGTGGCTCTTTGACTTCTCTCGTAGTATCGGTCCGACGACTGAAGGTCTCCATGACTTCTCCTTTGACTTTGATGTTTTGAGACATGATGTCTCATTAGTAACATCAGCTTATCGAGAGGAAGTGTGGTCCATGGAGTGCAAACTAGATATGGTAATGAATGCTACTTTGTCCTTATTTGTTTATGGAGGCTTTTCACATATGGTGACAGGTGGTATTCACAGACCTAGGCGCGATTTGACTGACCTGTGCTCTGCGGGCTTCAGTGAGGTGATAGTAGTGTTTGTGTCAGTAGTAACAGCAGCCTTACATTCTCCAATATGGAGCTTAGCATAAATTTGCAGTGGTGGTGCACTGATACACCTAAAATATATAGTATTTTTATACACATTTTTATACCTATTTTTGAGATATTGCGCATTAATGGAAGCTATTTTGTGTTTTTCTTGCAAATACAAGTAAAAATGGAAAAAGTGCTTAAAGGAGTGAAAAAGAATCAAATTTGGAGCAAAAAAGTGAAAAAAATATGCAAAAGAGTTTTGGCGCCTAAGAGCCAGATCCGGTGCTTAAGCGTCGGTTAAACAGAGAAGGCAAAAAGTTAAGTTGGATATTTTTGTAAAATTGGAGTGTCAATCACCCTTCTTGAGCCATGGATCAATAGAATTCCCTACTTTCGGTCTTCCATGTGTTGGTCTTAGCTAAACCCTAGCCTAGGGCTAGTAGGTCGAGGGGACCATCTACATGAGTCTCCCAAAGGGTCAAGGGATCAAAGTTAAGCAGGTTTGGGTTTAAGGTTGTTAGTGGAAGTGTAATATGCAAGTGTGTGTGTGAGAACAACCAAGCCCACACCACCAGAGGGTTAACCTTAAGACCAAGTAATCCTATGGGGACTCTTATTGACCCCACCTACTAAGTGCTAGAGGTTATGACCAATATGTGGAACTTCAAGTTGAGCAAAGAAGAGTTTAGAATTCTAATTGTGAGGGTTCCTTTCTAGTTTTCTAGAAATAGTCAATAGGAAAGTCCTATGGCTAGACCCTAGGCTACTAATCAAGAAAAACTAGACCTCAACCAAAAGTGAGGTCAACACAACAATCTGTGTATGTGTGTGTGATTATATCATGTAAATGGGGTCATTTCAAAGGGGGGTCAAATCTTAAGAGCAAGTTT
>NW_018232435.1:0-239 GCF_001263595.1 Phalaenopsis equestris | reverse complement strand
TCGATACCTAGAAGAAGGTTCTATTTTGATCTCCGTCCTATTCTTTCATCGATTTATTCGAAATCTCCACCCTAATGTGATGCTAATGTGTTAGTGTTTGGATCATCGAGAGTACAAGTTGAGCATTGGACAAGAAGAACTAGCTTCTATTCTTCAAAAAAAAATCAGCTTTTACAGTTGGAAATACTTCTTCAACAAAATAAGCTTTTGCAGCAGAAAATAGTATGTTGTTATTGTTT
>NW_018232434.1:0-802 GCF_001263595.1 Phalaenopsis equestris | reverse complement strand
AACTAAATCATTCATTTTAATTAATGATTTTTTTTTTATTTTAGGCCCGATGTCGGTTAGACCTAAAAAAAGTTTGATTAAGATCTAGTAGTTAGACCTAAAATTTAGGTTTAATGTTGGTAAAACCTAAAGATTGATGTTGTTTAGATTCAATTTGGATAGAACCTAAGGTATGAAGATGATTTAGGTTCAATGTAGGTAGAACATAAAACTTAAGATAGTTTAAGTCCAATGTAGCCAGGACCTAAAGTTTGATCTCGTTTAGGTTCAATTTAGGTATAACCTAAAGTTTAAGATGGTTTAATTCCAATATTGGCAAAACTTAAGGCTTAAGATGAATTAGGTTCAATATAGGTAGAACCTAAAATTTAAGATGGTTTAAGTCCAATGTAGGTAAGACATAAAGTTTAAGATGATCTAAGTCTAATGTAGGTATGTAACACACCTATAAATTACCTACTTTTTTATATATTTTTTATGCTCAATTTTAATGATTTTTAATGATATTACACTTTAAAGGAATTTATTTTGCATATTTTTTTTTCAAGAACAAGAAATAAACTTTTAGAGAAAATGAAGCAAAAATGGTGCAATTTGGAGTAAAAATGAGCAAGAAAGAAAATTCTGACTTAGCACATTTCGATATGTCTTTCTATGCTTAAACTACTTTACATTTCTCAAAGGTTTTTGAACAAAATTACACTTTAAAGAAAGGTTGTTTTCATATTTATTTTTTAGGAATATATGTTAGGAGCGAAACGTAACTAAAATGGGGCAAAACGAAGCTAAAACGGAGCCAAAC
>NW_018232433.1:0-1447 GCF_001263595.1 Phalaenopsis equestris | reverse complement strand
TTGATTGTTCCTCCATTGCTGATTATTACCACCCATAGTATTGTTCTAATTAAAGTTGGGCTGGTTCTTCCAACCTGGGTTACAATAATTTGAATATGGGTTATTCTGCTTATTATTTATGGCATTCAAAATTTTTAACTGTGCTTGAGAATCTACCATTTGGCCTAATGAATTCTCTTCAATCATAGGAATTGGTTAAGAAAAATTCATTCCAAATTGGTCCAACTTTCTTGAAATTGCAGCAACTTGATTTGCCAGCATGGCAAAAGCATCAGTTCATGAATATTGGCTACTTTCTTAAGATTTACCATTTCATAAGGCCATTAAAAAATATTTGTAGCCATCTATTCAATTAAAGCATAAGCATCTTGAAATAGTTTTGACATCAATAAACCACCAACAACGACATCGATAATAGATCTAAGAGATCCAGCTAATCCATTATAGTTTTAATTATTAACCAATCTGGTATTGCATGGTGTGGACACTTTCTTAAGAGTTCTTTAAATTGTTCTCATGCTTCTGTTGACCTCACTTTTGGTTGAGGTCTATTCTTTCTCTTTAGTAGCCTAGGGTCTAGCCATAGGACTTTCCTATTGACTATTCTTAGAGAACTAGAAAAAGACACCCTCACTATTATAAATTCTAAACTCCTCTTTACTCAACTTAAAGTTCCACATATTGGTCCTAACCTCTAGCACTTAGTAGGTGGGGTCATTATAGGGGAGCTCAAGGAAAGTTCCTATTGGGCTATTTGACCTTAAGGTTGACCTTGGGTGTTGGTCTAGAGCTAAGGCACTCACTTCACTCACAATCACTCACTACCTTAAACCTAGAATTTCCTGACTTTTGTCCCTTGAGCCTTTGGGAAACTCATGTAGATGGTCCCCTAAACCTACTAGCCTTAGGCTAGGTTTAGCAAAGAGACCAGTTCATAGAAGACCCAAATGGGGTTTCCATTGGTCCATGGTTTACTTTTGGTGGTTTGTTCCCAATTTTACCCAAAATACTCAGCCTGGCCTTTTGTCCCTAAACTTCCCCAAATTACCTAAGTACCCTTAAAACCTTAAATTTGGTCAAAATTCCAAAATTTATCCAAAACACCCAAACTTGTTCAAAAATCATTTCAAACCTTTTGAAAACACCCAAATTACCCAAAATCACAAAAAAATTGCCAAATTATCAAAATGCCCCTCATGGGCCCAAAATTTCAAAAATTCTAAAAAATTCTAAAAATTTCCAAAATATTCCAAATATTCCCAATTTCATTTTTCTCAACTATCACATGACCTAATTTGGCCAATTTGACCATTTTGACTAAGACCCCCAAATTTGCCTTTAAAGGCCAAAATTTCCCCAAATTCAACTCACATGTCTATCAATTTAATCCTAGTCTCCCCAAATTTCAATCTAAAACTCAAATTCACCTTCAATGTGACCAAAATAA
>NW_018232432.1:0-3322 GCF_001263595.1 Phalaenopsis equestris | reverse complement strand
GACAATCATGATAGGTGGAATGGTGATTATCAAGATTTTGATCTAAGTGATATGCATTCTTGTCAAATAGTCAGATCAACCTTAACTTTGGGCTTAAGAACTGTAAATTATTATCTTTTCTATCTTAAGCCCATCACTTAAGAATCATTTGATCTTAGTTGACTTCTAAGTCAGGAAAATTAGGAGAACTATGCTTTTGTTGATGTTGTGCAATGGTGGTAAGTGAGTTTCTACCTTTTAATCACATCGTATTTCAATAATCCAAACATATTTATTAAGATCAAAATTACCCATTTTCCCTTGGTTAATCCTAAATTTTGATTAAGGCACCAAAATCTAGAACGACTCTTTGCCCTTAAGGTACTTCACCTCATAACTCATTAAACACAACTCAAATGACTTTGAGGGTTTAGATTGTCATAGCCATGAGGTAATTATAATGTTAGAGGGGAATATGTGGGCTTCTCAAAATTTATTTTAATTTAAATATTTTTTTAAACCCAAAAAATAGGATTTTTAGAAATTTATTTATTTGACTTTTTTTCAAAATAAAGTTTTTATTTATGAGAAAAATATTAGAGGTTTTCCTAGGTTAGAGAAATACTGAGACAGAATTTCATGATTTTTTTGAATTAATTTATAATAATTATTTTAATGGGTTCATTTTTAAGCCTTCAAAATTTATTTTTAACATTTAGAAAAATTAGAAAAAACATTTTAATTAGTCCCAAGGGATCAAAGAATAATTAGGCATATTTTGGAATATTTTAATTTTTTTGGGATTTTTTTAATTATTTTTAATTATTTTAAAATTCCAAATAAAGCTAAAAAATTAAGTGTTTTATAAAAAATAATTTTTATTTTTCTCAAGTGATTCTGATCACAAGGAACTCAGAAAACCACTTTTAATAATTTTCCCAAGTGTATTTAATTTAATATAATTATTTTTTAACAAAAATACAAAGTTCCGTAGAAAATCAACTTTAATACTTAAACCTAATCAAATAATTGTTAAATTTTTACAGTGGATAAACATGATTTTTATGAACAATGTGAGATTGATTTTGTCAAATTTTTTATAAGTATATGATTTACAAAAATTAATGTAGGATATTTATATTTAAATAAATATAGAAATTTGCAAGATAATTCAAGATATCATGATATTTTTCCTAGACTTCTCTGACTACAGGAAACCTACTAAAATTATTTCCATAATTTTCTAAATGATATTTTGATTTATATAATTAAACTAAGCCAAAAAGGCCACCCTTGCTTGAAAATTAGGACTAGAAGCATAGAGGTGCCCTCTAACATTGGAAAAATTACATAACATAGTCTCTGGCATGAGGAATAAACCCTCAAAATTTCAATTCATGGTGAGCAATGTTTGATTATAACAAATTAAAATACTTGAGAGGGTATTTAATTCATTAAAAATCAGGGAATAAGAAAATTGTTTTTACTTTTTGTGCACATTATTCTCCTCTATTCACTGAGCAAGAGGCTATTTTTCTTTTATTTTTATGGTTTTCCTAGACAAAGATATGGATTTTTGAAGTTTAGGCATTTAAAATAATTAAGAAATCCCTATTTTTCTACTTATCCACGCGACGCTGACTGGATCCTATGATGGCTCCGAACTCACACGCGATGTTCCACTTTTCGACGCTGCCATCCACCTCAACTACCTCACGACACGCCTTTTTGCACCAAGAGTTGATCCGGCTTGATCTTCTCCGTTCATTGGATACACGCGTGATCGGACGACATTCCGTTCATCATCCCCAAGTGACCTAGCCCGTAAGCCGTTCACACTAAAACCTTAAGATCTTGCACCAGACTCAACACTAGACTCAACCAAATTGCATGGGGTTGGTTTCTAAACCTTCATCTACTCAAGAAAACCTATCCATATGATATATATGGTATGAAATACAATAAATGCGTAAATTGAAGCAATTTGAGCTCAGATTAGGATTAGATTTGAGGAGAGAGTTCAATACCTTTATCTGAGAGGGGAGGCCTCAATCAGATAATTAATAATTATGGCAGCTTTGATTGGATCCAAAAAACCTCTGAATTAAGTCTCAATCCCTGATGAATTGTTTAGGTATGATTTTGATCAAACTCAATTCAAGTTGTTGGTCTAGAATTGTCTTAGAGGCAGTTTTAGAGGGGGCTAGTCTGGGGGAACAACTTATTTCACTATGAGGATGGTGTGTGCATGCATTGAGGTGGAGTGGAGAGCTCTGGCTTGGTTTTAGGGCAAATTTTAGTGAAGAAATTCACTTAAAGGGGTGGCTATCAGTGGCTGAGAGTAAGGGGATTGCGCTTGGGATGGTTTGGAGAGGCTCTGGTGAGATTTTGGTAGAGTTTCCCTAAAGTTCAAAGCACTCTCTTCCTTGGCCATAGAGAGCTCCATTTATAGTCATGGCTGCCTGGAGGAGCTCAGGGCTGGGAATTGGGTACTAAAGTATGCTGAGCTGGAGAGAAGAAAGGCTCTAATGACCAATGGGAGTGAGCCAAGTCATGGTGGTTTAATTTTGGGTTTTGGCCATTTGGGGCTCCCTTACACTGGCTATTTCTAGCAACTGAAAGGTGACAAGCCAGTGTTCAGTCACTTCTTAGCTCAGGGAGATCAGGGAAGAGTTAATTATGATTTACTCCCAATGACACGTGATGATGACAATGTTATTTCAAGTTTACCCAAATATGGGGTGAAATCCCTTAAATCAAGGGACCATTAGTCCATAGTTCACCTTGGCTGATTTAGGTGGGTCAGGTGGGTCTAGCATGGCCACTATGATACATTTGGTGGCTGTGGTGTCATCAATTTGGTGGCTTAGGCATGACTTAGTCAATTTTTGTGAAGGGGTTCAATTTGGGTCAAAATGGCTAGAAGTTGGGTTTGGGTTTGGGTTAGGTTAGCCATGATATTAAGCTAAACTATTTGTCAATATTGTGTATATGATTGCCATGAGGAGTTTAGAAAATATTGGGAGTGATTTGGAGTTGGTTTTGAGGTTCAATTTGAGGGATTTTGGGCATTTGGTCAACTTGGGGGTGTTGGGTTAGACTTGGGTTTAGATTGGGCTAAGGCTAGGCTAAGTCCAAATTGATGATTTAAAATGATCTATAGGAATGTCATGAAGAGTTTTTGACATAAATTGGGTGTCAATTTTGGTGTTAGGGCATTCAATTGGGTGGAGTTTTGAGAGAGCCAATTTGGGGAAAATTTGGGAATTTTGGACTTGGGTTAAAATTGGGTGAAATTGAGGCTTGTTTAAGGCCAATTAAAGGTCCAATTTGATGTGTAGGA
>NW_018232431.1:0-1041 GCF_001263595.1 Phalaenopsis equestris | reverse complement strand
ACATAAAACAATTCAAAATGAATTATCAATTCAAATCTTAAACAAATACATTACTCAACTAATCATTAAAGCTTACTCGAGTCTGACTTAGATGCTATGTCAATCCTATGCCATAAATTTTCAAAATCATGCTTAAAGCTTACATAAGATCAACCAACAAACAATCTTTGGGTTTCTTAAACGTGCCGCCCACATCTAGCCAGTAAACCATTCCTAAATCCTTGCTAAATTGCCCATAACAATCATCACACTTTGCTTAAATCATACGTTAATATAGCTATATCAAATAGCATTTAAAGCTTAGCCATCTTTCCTTGAGTTGATGGCTATGCAACCTGCAATGCCACTTAATTATTACTTAAATTTGGTAGCCAAATAACCTCGAATCTACTCTCAATTGAGCCCACTTCAAAATCTAGCCAACCTCAATTGATTCAAGAATTAGTTGGACTCCTAGTTGCTTAAAATGAGCACCATGCCACGGTTAAACTATAAAAAACAACTCTACTTACCCTCCCACCCACCTTGACACTTGGCTGCTCATCATTGGCGAATTAAGTCTATTGTCAGTTGGCACCAATGCTTGGTGCAGGGAGCTAAGGGGGGCCAACCAACATATCACTCTTATAAATACCACTTGAGCTCAAGCTTTCGGGTTGATTAGAAGACAAACCTAATTTGGATCCTAAGCCTTCAATTTAATTTTGGAGATTAATTAGATTTATTTAACTTTATGAATTAAATAATACAATAAAAATAAATAAATAAATTATTAAAAATTAATAGAAGTTCATTAAAAATATTCACATAAAACATCAGTGAAATCATTTCTAACATTCTAATAAAGTTTTATAAGGATTTGAAGAATCAAAATATTCCCTAAATTTGAGAAATATTAAATAAATTAAGTTTTAATAATAAAAAATCAATAAAAATCATAAATTACAAAAAATTAAAATTTTAAAGTACATTTTATTTGACCAAAAATTATCTCTTTAAGTGATTTGGGTATTTTGCAAGTATTTCATATTCACACGCACA
>NW_018232430.1:0-1545 GCF_001263595.1 Phalaenopsis equestris | reverse complement strand
GACTCATGTTTAGAACATTTATAAAAAGTTCTTAAGAACTTTAAAGAAACAAATTTGGTCCTTAATTGGGAAAATTGCCAATTTATGTATTAGGTGATTAAATATCAGAAAATGGTATGAAAGTAGATCCTACTAAAATTCAAGTGATCACTAATTTAACTTATCCAACAAATGTAAGAAAAATTAGAAGTTTTTTAGGACATGCTGGATTCTATAGACGATATATTAAAGAACTTTCAAAAATTGCTAAGCCCTTATGTCATTTACTGGAGAAAGATGTAATTTTCAATTTTGATGAAGAATGCCTAAAAGCTTTTGAGTTATTAAAAGAAAAATTAATCACTGCACCAATTATAGTTTCAGCTGATTGAGAAAAATCATTTGAACTGATGTGTGATGCTATTGATTACGCTATTGGAGCTATTTTAGGACAAAGATATGATAAAATTTTCAAAGTAATTTACTATGCTAGTAAAACTCTAAATGAAACCCAAATTAATTATACAACAACTGAAAAAGAGTTATTATCAATAATATTTGCCTTTGATAAATTTAGATCATATTTAATTGGAACTCATTGTGTAGTGCATAGAGATCATTCTGCTATTAAGTACTTGATGAAAAAGAGTGATGCTAAACCAAGACTTATAAGATGGATTTTTCTTTTGTAAGAATTTTACTTTGAAATAGTAGATCGGAAGGGGACTGAAAATAAATTTGCTGATGATTTGTCCAGTCTTGAGTTAGAAAAACCACTCAATTTTGAAAAAGAAATTAATAAGCATTTCCTAGATGAAAAAATTTTCAATATTAATGAGTGTTGTGTTCCGTGGTATGCTGACATTGTGAACTTTCTTGTAAGTGATATTATACACTATGGAATTACATACCAATAGAAGAAAAAATTTATATCTCAAACTAAGACTTATTTTTGGGATGACCCATTTTTATATAAGGAAATGATATGATTATTCGAATATGTGTCCCTTTAGAAGAAACTTATGAAATTGTCCAAAAATGACATAATTATGATTTTGGGGGACATTCTGGTGTTGATAAAACAACATAAAAAATTTTACAATCAGGATTTTATTGGTCTATTATCTTTAGAGATGTTAATTCTTATATAAAAACTTGTGATAAATGTCAACGAGTAGGCAATATTCTAAGAGAAACGAGATGCCCCTCAATTATATGCTAGAAGTTAAAATATTTGATGTTTGGGGTTTATATTTCATGGGACCATTTATACCAAATTTCAAAAATTTATATATACTGTTAGCAGTGGACTATGTATCCAAATGAATAGAAGTTGTTGCTTTACCTCGATGTGATGCTCAAAGTGTTGCAAAAATTTTTTAAAACGAACATATTTTGTAGATTTGGGATGTCGTGAGTTATCATAACTGATGGGGGAAGTCATTTCAAAAATATCATAATGGATAAATTACTAAAGATAGATCATTTAAACCATAGAATTGCTATTGCTTATCATCTTTAGACAAGTGGCTTGACTGAATTATCCAATCAGAAAATTAAAAGAAT
>NW_018232429.1:0-341 GCF_001263595.1 Phalaenopsis equestris | reverse complement strand
ACTCCAATGACTTCAACTTCTCCAGCTTCCATTATCTTTCAGCATACTTTTTTTAGCAACTTTCACATTAAACGTCGACCATCTGATAATCCGATTAGAAGAGTAGATATTTTAGATTCGACTTATGTTAAGAAAGACAGAGATAGGTCTATGATGATTTGGGCATATTGCATAAAAAAATTTCCTAATTTACTAGGATTAAATGAAAATATGATTCTAGATAGGACACAATGGAGAAAAATGATTCATGTAGCTGACCACACTCAGCGGGATAAAGGTTTTGTTGTTGTTGTTGCAGCATACTTTTATCAACTTCAATAATTGTCATGTTCTGCATTCTT
>NW_018232428.1:0-1714 GCF_001263595.1 Phalaenopsis equestris | reverse complement strand
TATATAGATAGATTCAAACTTCTTCAAGATCAGAAAAATTTATGACCCCTGAAAATACGATTAAATAAAAAAAGACAAATTTCGGCACAAACAAGGGCTTATTTTACATCCTTGTTGATTTTACAAATGGAAGTTATTTGTCATACTATTTAGAACACAGAGTTAGCTGATTTGGCTACCGCCGGTGGTCGAGCGGGAAGCAAGTCTCATCCCCGCCTGTTAGTAAGAGAAAATTCGCGTAAGAGCTCTGATGATAGGAGCTGGTAGGATCCGCCTCAATTGAATCCAAAAACATCTCCTCCGCGCCAGCCAAGTCTCCGCGCTCGTGCCACAGAAAATCGGCGTATTTGTGCATCGCCTCTCCGTCCACCGGCTCCGTCATCACAGCCAACTTGAAGTACTCTTGCGCCCTGCAAATGTCATGCGGCAATGTACGAGTTCATTGAGCAAGTTATGAAAATGAATGCAAACAATATCTGATTTTGGCCCTTGTGGGCTTCCCTTTCCATCGCTCACTTAAAAGGAAACTTAATATCTTTATTGCACTATCACTATATTTTCACTATTCTTTATACAAAAAAATTGCATTTGTGACAGCTCAATGTTAGTGATTGGAGCAGTAGCAGCAGAAGTTGCAGCATAATAACTTTTCTCTTTAGTAAGAATGGATCCAGTTCAGCTGTCTAGTAATTGTACTTTGTGAAAATTAGACTATTGGCCCGAAAATGGAGATCGCCACAAGAACACGTCAATTTTTGGCTCCAATTGAGCAAAAATAGTCACTAATGAGATGAGCTACAAGCCTCATTTTATGTTTGTATAATTCTTCGAGCAAAATTTTGAAGCAAGCCTGCCTAGGATCTAGTTGCCTCATTGCTTTGATCAATAACAAATTTCAAGCATGAATTATAATGCTTATGCCAATTTCGGGCCGAAACTTAAATGGTTCCAAACCGTTCTCACCCCAAGTGAAAATCAACCTTTTCTTCAAACACTTGATCCTGTCGCTAAATATTAAGATTAGAAGGGCAGGATTGGAAGTTGAATAATCAGGGAAAAATCCATTCTTTATTAGATGAGAATGAAATATTAGGCTAAAAAATATGATATGAATTGAAGAGATATTTTTGGGAGTAGAACACTTTGGAAAAGACGGTTATTAGGCTAAAAAATATGATATGAATTGAAGAGATTTTTTTGTATTTTTGGGAGTAGAACACTTTGGAAAAGACGGCTATGATTTTTTAAGTCAATAATATGTATGCTCAATTCTTACCTCACAAGACTTGAGAGGTTATTTGGTGGAGAGTTTAAACAAGTTTTACAAGAATTTAGCTTAAATATTAGTCAAATAATTTCTTATGGTCGCTAAATCTAATAATCCTGTATAAGCTCGTTCTCTCCATTTTGTGCTAATCATGGATTTCAAAAATGTAATGCCATATTTTATAAACTGAATCATAGCTGCCCATGTGACTTGATGATGTAGGTGCTATTACTCTTGTGGGCCAATAAGGGGTGTGGTGGCATCCATTTTTAATGTCATACATATTGGGCATCCTTTCGACTGACATGGGAGCACACTGCATTCCTAAGCAATGCCCCATCGTTCAAGGAGTCAGTAGAGCCTTCAGCGGGCAGAACTTGCACCGGATTAAGGGTTTGTCCCATTTCGGTCATGATCAGAAGCGGCTACTGTCGATCGACATTGGTT
>NW_018232427.1:463-872 GCF_001263595.1 Phalaenopsis equestris | reverse complement strand
ATTGATTATTCATACGTATTTACTGTATTTCATACTATATAAATCATATGAATGTGTTTGACTTGAGTAGATGAAGGTGTAGGAACAAACCCGAAGTGATTTTGTTGAGTCTAGCTCGAGATCTTAAGTTTTTGCTAGGTCATTTGGGGACAATAAACGGATGTCATCTAATCGCGCCTATATTGCATGGACAGATGAGATTGCGTTAGATGAGTGGATAGACTGAAAAGGCAGGTTGATGAGGCAGATATGTGGCTGAAGGTGTTGAATAGCAGAGCGGCGCGTGGAGACTTGATACGCGTAACATATATAGTGTTTTTTGACATATTTTTATACCTATTTTTTGAGATATTTCACCTTAATGAAAGGTATTTTTGTGTTTTTCTAGCAGATATAAGTAAAAATGGAA
>NW_018232427.1:0-375 GCF_001263595.1 Phalaenopsis equestris | reverse complement strand
CCTAGGCGCCGGATCCGACGCTTAAGCGCAATTACACATAGAACGGTCGTGTCAAAGCATCGAGGCCCCGCGCTTAAGCACCAGTGTCAGTTACTAGATGATTAAAATCGATTTTCACAAATTTTAAAGAGGTCATTAAGGCACCCATTGGCTTAATAGGTGGTTGTAACCACCATGGACAAAAATTATCATGAAAGGATGCATCTCTTGGGCAAATACAATGAATTAAGACACATTTTGAAGAGATCCCAAGGTACCTCTTGGAAAACTATAAAAGAAAGAAGAGAGGACTTAGAAGTGTCCTGAAAAGGTCCAAAAAAGTTGGAGTTCTGAAAATATGGACAAGTTTTGAAAGTTCTTTTCTGGGGAGTTAGT
>NW_018232426.1:0-751 GCF_001263595.1 Phalaenopsis equestris | reverse complement strand
CACAAACCAAACAGGTAAATAGCTTATCCAAAATATGAGCAGAATGGTCATTTATCCAGAATCAACTGTTTTCCAAACGCACAAAACAAAAAGTCAACCAGTTTATCCACATCAGTTGCTCATTAGCAGATTATCAGGATAAGCTGCTTATTAGCATAAGCTGAATAATTTGCAGCTGCCCCAAACATACCCTAAAATAATCAATTATGATTTATACTTGGTCGCTCCATAATATTTCTCTCACTTACATTTAAGCATTCACATGAAATCCAGTTACATTAGAAAGAAATTAAATACACGCTCACTCTCATAAGATTTTCTCACTTCCACTATATGTATTCACTCTCCTCACTTTTACAAATTCCGATGACCGACAACTTCTTACGGGCAAACCCCACACCAAAAATAGTGCCGACAAGCATTTAAATAAATTGTACCCAAACTTGCTCAGAACTGACTCCTTTGTCAATTGGGCATAGTTCTAGAGTTATAGGGTGTTGGTGTGCCGGTTGGACCAATCTGTTGATTTTTAGGCTCATTTATGATCTAGAGTAGACAACACGGGTGTTAGCTGAGGCTGGGACGCTAGGCTCAGACTTGACCAATTTTTTTTTTCTACTCTTTTCATTTCCCCACAATTTTTTACATATATTATGCATACAAACTAAAAAATATCTTGCAGGAGCATAAATCTAACCAAAAAAGGTAATAAAAACAAAAAAAAATCATGTTTTTACACCATATCAAATTC
>NW_018232425.1:114103-115099 GCF_001263595.1 Phalaenopsis equestris | reverse complement strand
TTTAAGTTTTTATGCATTTTCTACTCAAATAATTACAGAAAATTGTATGTAGCTTAGAAAATTGCACAAAAATTCATGTAAGTTTTCTATGGCCAGAGTAGTCTTGAAAAATTATTTCATGATTTTTAAAAATCAAAACATCAATGTTTTGAGCAAACCCTA
This sequence comes from Phalaenopsis equestris, assembly GCF_001263595.1. Lineage (NCBI taxonomy): Eukaryota > Viridiplantae > Streptophyta > Magnoliopsida > Asparagales > Orchidaceae > Phalaenopsis > Phalaenopsis equestris. The sequence goes on along the minus strand of NW_018232425.1, from coordinate 114,937 downwards.
ATGTGCTTAAAACATTTAATTTGGGGTATGTAGAGATCAAAATCACATGATATTTATTCTCCACTGTGGCTCACGAGTCAGAGAGCTCACTATAAAAATTTAAAAGGATTTTGAGATCATTTGTTATTTTTAGTTGATTTTTAAAGATCAACATCAAATTTAACACTTAAATAATCTTTAAAAATCAAAATATAATTCCAAAAATTATTAAACCTACTTTTTCGAGCTCTCTGACATCAGGGGGATTTAATAAAAATAAAATGATATTTAAAATAAAAACCTAATTTTTAATCCTTTTTTTTAATTATTTTAATAATTAAAAAAATATTAAAAATTACAAAAATCACAAAGATCATAAAAATATTCTAAATCACTTCATAAACACTTAAGAAAAATTAGAATATTTTTCTTGAATTCCAAAATAAAGATATCTATTTTTGAACCTTAAATTAATTTTTTAAGGTTTAAAGATGAAATTTTCACAAAATAATTCTAAAAAAAATCAAATAAAAAATTAAGAAGAAATAAAATAAATTTCTCTTGGTTCTCTAACCTCAGAGAGATTTTCTAAAAATAAAAAATCTATTTTTCAACACTTGAAATATTTAATTTTTATTAAAGTCCCCAAAACTTCAATTAATTTTAATAAATCACAAAAGATTCAAAAAATTATGAAATTTTGGCCAAATGACTTTTTGATCTAGGGCTAGCTTACATAAAAATTTCAAGTGATTAGGAATTGTCCTGATTATCTTTTGGAATTTTCTTTGAAGATGCATATTTTTGCATGAAAATAATTATATGAACTAAATTAAATTGTGAAAATTCATATTT
>NW_018232425.1:99793-111526 GCF_001263595.1 Phalaenopsis equestris | reverse complement strand
ACCCTCAATTCTTGTGTTCATCCTTCGGGATAGATACAGGATTTGAGGTAAAGCGCTCTTTCATCTAAACTATGAAAATTATGGGGTCAGTTTGACTTCATCTTTTTCAAAACTAAAATTTTTTAAAAAAAATATCCTTCCAAAGCGGGCAACAGGATTTCAATTCCGATGACCGACAGCTTCTTACGGGCAAACCCCACACAAAAAATAGTGCCGACACACCAAAATGGTCGAAGTTGAACATTTGGTCAACTATAGACATCATTGACCAACTATTGGTTTGACCAACTATTGACCAACTATTGGTTAAAATGACTAAATTGAACCCCATGGTCACCACATTGACCATTTGATCATTCATAGACCCAAATGACCACCATAAGGTTAAGACAACACCATATGGTCAATTTAACCATTCTAGTCAACTTTTGGTCAACCTGGGTCAAACTTGGTCAAACCTAAGTTAGATCACCAACCCAAGGCCCCATGACTAAGCCAACCATGACAAGGTGAGGTAAGTCTCATTGATCAATCTTGAACTAGAATTGGTCAACTCTGGTAAACTATAGTCAACATTGTCAACTTAGGTCGAAATATTCAATTTTGAACCAAATTGATAAGATTGGTCAAATGGTCAACACCCAAAATTATTTTGACCAATTTATGGTTTAATATTATAATTTCCTACATTTTTAATTAATTACATAAGTAAATAAAATGGAATTATAAGCAAATAACCCTAAAATAAATTTAAATCCATGACATCATAGATGACATCAAAAAACCATAATTGATTTTTAAAATTATATTTAATTTATGGGGAGTCACCAATGGGTCACCCATGACCCATTAGACTCATGATGACATAAATAATACCTTGACCAACCCATTAATCATGACCTTTAACCAAGATTAAGATTAATTATGACACCATCATGGAAGAGAAAAAAAAGAGAGCTTATGTGGCTTATTCTCTTAAACTCATCAAATGACATGTAGGCTTATGTGGGGGAGTTTGATCTAAGAGATTTATCCAAGAGAAGAATAAGCCATGACACATCAATGACATCAAGACCAAGCTCATGATGGCAAATCATGGAAATGAGGGGAAGCTAAACCTTGAGTTAAACCTTTACCTTAATTAGAACTGACATGGGTTGACCTTGGGAGGGTGAATTAAGCTTATCCTTGAGCCGAAATTCTATCCTCAGCCATTATGGCATTGAGTAGCAACTCCCCCAAGTGAACCCAAGCCAGCCTAAGCTCACACATGGCCTCCCCATGGCTATAAATAGAGCATAACCTGTAAGCTTCCAATGAATGAGAGACAAGCCTTCAGCCTTATGCTCCAAACCACCCAAGATAAAAAATCTTCCCCATCCTCTAAGGAGTTAATCCCATGTAGAATTGAGCTGTGAAACCCACTCACCTATCCTAGTTTTATGCCTTAAAAACATGACCATTTTCGGTTTTGACATAAAATCACCTAAAACTTCAAACTATGTCTTCCAAAACTATCCCTAATTCTTACAAGGAAGATTCCAATCGAAACTGGCCCTTCCCATAGGCTCGAACCTACTTCAAGATCAAGTCGTGAACCCATTTCAATAAGCTCGTACTCAGACCCAACATCACCTCAAATTGACTTGAGAAGGAGCTTCTCAAAGGGTAAATGATTATTCTAAACCAATTTGATTGAGGCTACACCTCATCAAAGCCAAGTATGTTCAAATAAACCTAAAATGAACTCAGTTTAAGACATTGTGAAACAGATCGATTTGAAACATCCATAAGTCCAGGGATGTGTTTGATTTGGAACGATGAAGCTTTTGGAATGATTTACATGAAGTTTCATTAAGATCCAAGCGAGATCCAATGTCCTGAAAATTGACGACGTACATGATAAACCAGATTGGGGGAGATGACGGGATGTCGTCCATTTTATTTATTTGAAATGGACTGCTCTGATCTTGTCAAACTGTCGTTTCATCCAAACGAAACAGCTCCACATCAGCTGCCACGTGGATACTCCAAGCCAATCAGATAACACCGCGTGGTGTTCGACACGTCCGATGATCCAGTCAACTCCATGTGGAATTTTGGTTAAGTGGGAATTAAATAAATTTAGAAAATTCCATAAAAAATTAAAAATTCATATCTTTTTACAAAAAAAATCACAAAAATAAAATAAAAATACACTTTAACTCAGAATAATGAGTAGAATATTTTCAACATAAAATTATAATTTAATTAATTATATTTAATTTTTAATTGATTAATTACTCCCTAGAGTAATTTAATTATTAAAAAATACTTAAGATTTAAAAAATTCTTAAATTAATAGGGAACTATCTTTATGTCCTAAGGAATCTTCGATAATTTTCCCAATGCCACAGATACTCATTATGACTCAATTTCTGAATTTCTATCATTTTTTTGTAATTATCTTTAAAATAATTACAAAAATTAAAGAAATTGGAAATTAAAATAAAAAATGGTTAGAAAATTTAGAATGAAATTTTTTACCTCTAAAATTACAAATTTTTAACTATTTACAAATTTAAAATTGAGATTTCATTTCTAGGGTGAAAATTGTAAAAATTAAAAAAACAACATATTTACCCTAGACTTCTTTAGGCTTGGACACTAGCCTTAGTGACACTTAGAGTTAACTAAACGCTAATTATTATACCTAAAAGACATAGGGTTTAATTCATATCCTCATGACCATTGAGTATAACCCCATAGACTCAAAATGACAAAACATTCAACCTACACTTAATATGATATTAAAATTTCATCAAGGTGAACCTAAAAACCTAATTAGTTTTAAATCATCTTTAAGCCTAATTAATCCTTAGTAAAACCTTAACTTCATTACGATTAACTTAATAAAGACCTTTTAGGTTTAACTTTAGACCTAATTAAACCTTAGTTAAACCTTAACTACATTAGGCTTAACTTAATAAACCCTTAATAGGTTTAAATCTTCTTTAGACCTAATTAAACCATAGCTAAACCTTAACTAAATTAGGTTTAACTTAGCAAACCTTAATTATGATTCAACCCAGACCAAATTAAACCCTAGTTAAACCTTAACTACATTAGGTTTAACTTTAAAAAATCCTAATTAGGTTTAAACAACATTTAGACCTTTTTAAACCCAATTTAAACCCTAACTACATCAGGTTTAACCTAAGAAACACTAATTAGGTTAAAACCACATTTACACCTAATTAAACACCAGTTGAACCTTAATTACTTTAGGTTTAAAACACATTTAGACCTAATGATACCCTATTTAAACCTTAACAACATTAGGTTTAACTCAACAAAACCTTAATTAAGTCTAAACCACATTTAGACCTAATTAAACCCTAGTTCAACATTAACTACATTAGGTTTAACTTAACAAATCCTAATTAGGTTTAAACCACATTTAGACCTAATCAAACCATAGTTGAACCTTAACTACATTAGGTTTAACATAACAAACCCTAATTCGGCCTAAACCACATTTAGACCTATATAAACTCTAGTTAATCCTTAACTACATTAGGTTTAACTCAACAAATCTTAATTAAGTCTAAACCATAATTAGACTTAATTAAACCTAGTTAAAAATTAAGTACATTAGGTTTAACTCAACAAAACCCTAATTATGTCTAAACCACAATTAGACTTAATTAAACTTGTTGAGCTCATCACTACATTTGATTTAACTCAACAAAACTCTCTTTAGTAGCCTAGGATCTAGCCATAAGACTTTCCTGTTGACTAATCCTAGAGGACTAGAAAAGGAACCCTCACCATTATAATTTCTAAACTCTTCTCTCAACTTGAAGTTCCACATATTGGTCCTGACCTTTAGCACTTCGTAGGTGGGGTCAATATGGGGGAGCTCAAGAGGAGTCCCCATAGGACTTCCTCTCAAAAAGAGTCCCCATAGGACTGCTTGACCTTAGGGTTGACCCTGGGTGTTGTTCTGGAGCTGGTTCACTCACTTGCACTCATTCTCACCCACAATCAGTCACAATCTTAAAACCAGAGTTGTTGATTTTGATCCCTTGATCTTTTGGGAGACTCATGTAGTTGGTCCCCTAGACCCCCTAGCCCTAGGCTAGTGTCTAGCTAAGATTAGTACACAAAGGACCCAAAATAGATGATTTCATTGCTCCAAAGCTCAAATAGGGTGGTTGGCACATCAAATTCACCAAAATACCAAACTTGGCTTTTTCCCCCCAAATCTACCCAATTTACTAAAATACCACCAAATTTGCCAAAATTACAAAAATACCCTTGGTGGCTCAAACTTTCCCAAAACCCTCAAAATCATTTCAAATGTCTCCAATCCCAATTTGGGCCTTTCAATTAAACCCAATTTGATCAATTTGACCAACTTTGACCAAAAGCCCCAAATTGCCCTTAAAGGCCCAATTTCCCCAAATTCACCCTAAATGTCCACCAATTAGATCCCAATATTCACCAATTTCAATTATAAATTCAAATTAATCATAATAAAGCTCAATCAAACCAAATCCAAGCCCAATTGGCCCACATTCAAAGCCAATTTCAACCCAATTCAAAAAGCTCCAATTTGGCCTAAAACCAAAATCCCACTCAATTGAACTCCAAAATCCTTCCAATTGTCCAATTTATGCATCGTAAAACCTTTGAAACAATCATACACACAAAATTAATCCCTCATACACACAAAATTAAAAACAATCATACACACAAAATTAATCCCTCAATTGACCTTGATCAAGCTTCAATTCCACTCAATTTCAACCCAAATATAAAATACCTAATTTTGCCCCAATTTAGCCATATGCCCAAATTCCACCAAATTGGAAGCACTAACCCCAAAATTGGCACCCAAATAATGTTTTAAACTCTTCATTAAATTTCCCTAGACCATTTTAAGCTTTCAATTAGGAGTTAGCCCATCTCTAGCCCAACCTAAACCCAAGTCCAACCCAACATCCCCAAATTGATCAAATGCCCAAAATCCTTTGAATTCAACCTCCAAGTCATTTCAAAATTACTCTAAAACTTTTCTAAACTCATTATGACAATCATCCACACAAAATTGATTAACTATTTTGGATTAGTGTCATGGCTAGCATAACCCAAACCCCAACTTCAAGATAATTGAACCCATGCATCAAAATTGATTAAGCCATGACCAAGTGACCAAATTAGTGACCAAATTAATGACACCAAATTAATGACTCCACAACCACCAATTCGAGCCTAGTGACCAAGCTAGGCTCACCTAGCCCACCCTAAATGAGCTATGGACCACTTGTTCCTTGATAAAAGGTATTTTACCCATTTTGGCCTAAACTTGAAATATCTTCTCCATCATTGCTTAACTTTGGGAGTTAATCATAATTAAGCACCCCCTGACCTCCATGAGCTAAGAGGTGACCAGACCCTGACCAGCCACCACCAGAAATAATCACCCTAAAGGAGCCTAAGTTGGCCAAAATACAAAATTGAACTCACCTGAGCTGGCTAAGCATGACTGTCTTTTAGGGTAGTTCTTCTCTCCACCTAGGCATCACCCTGGCCACCTCAACTTAACCTGAGAGCCAGCATAGACTCCTCTATTTAAACTACCCCTCCATGGCCATGGAAGAGAGTTAGCAAAATCCTTGGGGAAACTCTATCTAATTTCTTCCAAAGACTCTCCAGGAACTCCTCAACTCAATCCCACTGTTTTCCCCATCTAGTTCCCTCTACGAGAGCTTAATTTTGAGTTCAAAATTTCAGCTCAAACCATGACATATTTCCCCACACCTCCACAGTCCACCAAACTCCAATTAACTGTGAACACACCATCACCACAGTGAGAGGAGTTGATTCCCTACAAAAGCCCCATCCCAAGCAGCCTCTAACCTAGCTCTTAACCAATACTTGAAATCGAGCTTGATCGAAATCAGAGCTTGATCGAAATCATAACTAGGACAATTCACCAGGACCTAGGAATTCATCTAGAGGTTCTCTGGACTCAATCGAAGCTACTATAACAATCTAATTGAGGCCTCCCCTCTCAGAAAAAGATATTGAGTCTCAACCCTTAATCAAGCTTAAATTGATTCTCCATATTTATTATATACCTTATAAGCCGTATAGATATGCTCAAATGCTCAGCTAGAGTAGATGACGGTTTAAGAACAAAACCTATGTGATTTGGTTGAGTCTAGATGAATATCTTAAACTTTTAGTGTCAACGGTTCTCGGGTTAGCTCATTCGGGGATGATGAATGGATGTTGTCCAATCGTGTGTTTATTCAACGAATGGTCAGGATGGAGGCGGATGAAGAGATGACACGTGAACTGTGGGCTGACGAGGCACTGAGGTGTCTAGCGGCATCGAATGGCAGCGCGCAATGTGACTTTTAAGAGCTTCCATAGGCTGAGGTGGCATCGTGCGTTTAAATAGAAAAATCTGGATTTGTTTTATATATTTAAATACCATAACTTTAAAAATCCATATCTTTCTCTAAAAAAATCATAAAAGTAAAATAAAAATACGCACTTTCTTAGAGAACAGAGAAGAATAACGTGGCTAAAAATAAAAATTTTTTGTTGACTCTCTCATTTTTAATGAATTAAATACTCTCTGGAGTATTTTAATTCATTATGATCAAGCATTACTCACCATGGCTTGAAATTTCTAGGGTTCATTCCTTGTGACAGAGGGGATGTTCTATAATTTTTCCAAAATTAGAGAGCATCACTATGCTTTTAACCCTAATTTTCAAGTTAGGATGATTATTTTGGCTTATTTTAATTACCGAAATTAAAATAACACTTGAAAAATTATGGGAATAATTTTAGTAGGTTTCTAATGGTCAGAGAAGCTTAGGAAAAATGTCATGATGCATTTAATTATTCTGTACATTTCTATAAGTATATAAATATATATATATATATATTGCTTTAATTTATGTAAATTAAATTCTTATCAAAAATTAAAAAAATAAATTCTATACTGTCCATAAAAATCATGTTTAGTCATAGTAAAAGTGTAAAAATTATTTGACTAAGTTTGAGCACTAAACTTCATCTAAGTTTGAGCACTAAACTTCGTAAAAATTATTTGACTAAGTTTGAGCACTAAACTTCATTTTCTTGTACAAAAATAATTAGTGTACAAAAATAATTAGATTAAATTAAATACACTTGGGAAAATTATGAAAAGTATTTTTCTGAGTTCCTTGTGATCATGAACATTTTGAAAAATAAAATTTATTTTTGAGAAAATAATTAATTTTTTAGCCTTATTTTGAATTTAAAATAATTAAAAATAATTAAAAATCTCAAAAATACCAAAATATTTAAAAATGTGTCTAATTGTTCCCCAATCACTTAAAACTCATTAAGATATTTGTCCTAACTTTTCTAAGTTAAAAATATATTTTTATAAGATTAAAATGATTTTTTCTTATTTTCCCATTAAAATAAATATAATATATTAATTAAAAATTATAAAAATGTAAAATTTGTTTCTTTGAGTTCCCTGGGTTCAAAGAAGTTTAATGAAAATGTAAAAAAAAAAAAATTTTAAAATAGAACATCTTTTTCATTCAAATTAAATCATAAAAATCAATAATAATTTGAAAATCAAATTAAAGATTTAATTCAAAAAATCATGAATTTTTTCTTAAGTGTTTCTCAGACCTAAGGGAACTTCTAATAATTTTCTCATTGATAAAAACTTTAGTTTGGATAGTCAAGTAATTCAAATTTGAAAATATTACCTTTTAAATTTAAATAATTATTTAAATTAAATTAAATTTTAATGTTTTAATCGACCCATGGATAGGACACCCTAAGAATCTTTAAATTCATTTGAATTTTGATTAATGAGTTATGAGATGGAGAGCCCCAATTGTAAAGAAGTAACTTTAGGTTTTGGTGCCTTCATCAAGATTTAGAATTAATCAAAGAGAAGATGGGTAATTTTGATCCTAATGAACATGTTTGGATGAATGAAATATAATGTGATTAAAAGGTAGTAACTCACTTACCACCACTTTTATAATAAGAAAAAAATTTTAATTTCTTTAATTATCATGACTTGGAAGTCAATCAAAATTAAATGATTCTCAAGTGATGGGTTCAAGTAAGGAGGATAATATTTCCTTAATTTTTAGCCCATAATTGATGACAATGTGATCATTTAATAAGCATGCATGTCATTTAAATTAAAATTCTGCTAAGTTACCATTTCACCTACTGTTATTGTTCAGGGCTTGGTAGTGACCTAGGCTTGACATTTAAATTCATTTGATCAGTTTTAGAAGATAACATGATTGATGATTAACACCTTTTTACACTACAGGCCTGATTTCAACTTTGGGTACCATAACCTTTAATGACTCAAATTTGCCTTAGAGACACCCACCCACTTAACTCTTAAATGAAATTTTGATTGATTAATTGAGTGTTACATCAAGTTTCCTTGAGCAATGGGTAACCCTAGCTTAACCTTGGATGATTAATAAAATGATATGATAAGTTCAAAATGAACTCGAAATATTTCAAGAAATCTTCAAAATGATTTAGGAGTCATGCTTCGAGCACTTTGAAATCTCTTGAATATTTTGAAGGGAAAATTGAACGTGCTATATTTTGTTCTAAATTATCCACTAAGAAATCCCGAGACTCAATAAAGTCATAACTTGGAGTTTGGTAGCTATAACTTCATCTACTCCTGTAATTTGAATTCCTTACAAAATTATATACATATTGCCAATGCTAACCATTTAGGAACGGGAAGAATCGAAAGGTACACTCTTAAGTACCTCTTGTTTCTTGCTTGCATGCCTAAGGTCACCCTATATGTCAAAATTAAAACTTTTAGGGTAGCAATTATGGCTAAAAAAAAAAAAAATAAAAAAAACAAAAAAAAAAATACACCCCCCGCCATAACAGTCAAAATAAAAGACAACTCAAAATTTAATTACAAACAAACCAAAAGAAAAATTGCGACTAATTAAAATGCCTCTACGGACGATCGGGAACCCTTTGGAGGAGGTAACCTATGGTTGCTAACGAGAGCTAACGAGATCTAAATGAAAGTACAAAACTCATTAAGAAAGTACTTTAAATGAAATTATGAAACTCATTAAGTTGGGTTTGATAAGTTCATTTAGACTAAGTGAATCCAATATAAAATAGTGATGCTGGAACGAGGGAACCGTAGGGAACCGTAAGATCCTAACTAGTGTCACTCTAATCAACTTTAACATTCCCCATAATATTTAAATAACCATGATCTTAGGAAAAAATTGAATTGATATCAAGACTTGACCCATTAGAAAACTTAAACTCGCCACGACACGGAATAGCACGATCGTCTTCAACAACAAAACATGTCTACACCAGCTAAACCATTCCTTTAAATGAAACAACAAGCCATAGGACTTTGAGATTGTCCGCCTAGTATGACATAAATCCTTAACTTTTCTTTAGGCCTTTGTGTAGTCCTGCTATACAATATAAGCCCTAACTTGTTTTATGATTCCAAGGTTATCGTTCTTCACAACCTAAATCCTCACATTTTCCAGGATTTTTATGTGATCATTTCACACGAATGTAAGCTTATTTCACACGAATGTAAGCTTAAGCTTTAATTAATAAAATTAGCAGGATGAAACATTTAAATATTTCCCCTCTTAATTGAAGTTAAATCATAGGATAGCATGGGAAGTCATCGAGGTTGTCCTCAGGATCTTTGACACCCCCTGGTTCTTCTTCCTTTGGAATCCAAAAATAAATGTTCCAAATTCGATTAATTCCCTTTTAACACCTCTTTGTCCGATCCCTTGAAAATTCATCTCATTTGAACTCATTGAACATAATATCCTATGATTTTTATTGAGAGTTTTCTTAGGTAACTCAGTTATCTAAGATGTAATTAACTATAAGGGCTTGCCTTTATAGGAAATTTTAAAAAACCAAGCTTAATATAAACCCTATTTAAAATTCCATTTTAAATAGGGGAACTTGTGGGGTTATAAAAAAAATGGTTTTCGTAGACCAAACGGATGTCATATATTTCTTAGTTTATTTTATGGAGCCTCACTATCGGTTCTGTGTTTATCTTTCGAGGTAGGTACATAGCTTGAGGTAAAAATAGTGTTCATAATTTTTCTAAGCATATTTAATTTAATATAATTATTTTTATACAAACAGCAAGGTTTCCTTAAGAAATCCATTTTAGTGCTTAGACTAAGTCAAATAATAATATATATATAAATTAAAATGTCCCTCTGAAGCGGGCGACGGGATTCCGATTCTGGCGACCGACAACTTCCATAAGATGACCCCACTAAAAGTATTACTGACAGGGGTTTCCACGATTTCTAAGGAGAACCTCGGTGACTTCCCAAGCTATTTTATGGTTTGGCTTTAATTTTGTAGAGACATTATTAATATGTTTTATCCAGCCAATTGTTATTAATTAGGCTTACATTTGCATGACATAGTCATACAAATAGCCTGGATGATATGAGGATTTATGTCGCAACAAATGACAAACTCAACACATAAAGCAAGTTAGGGCTTAAACTACATAGTAGAGTCATGCAAAGGCTTAAAGATAAGGTGAGGATTTATGTTACACAAGACAAACAATCTCGAAGTTCTATGGCTTTGTTGACCTCATTTTTGGTTGAGGTTTAGTTTTTCCTTCTTTTGTAGCCTAAGGTCTTGCCATAGGACTTTCCTATTGACTATTCTTAGAAAACTAGAAAAGACACCCTCAGGTCTTGCCATAGGACTTTCCTATTGACTATTCTTAGAAAACTAGAAAAGACACCCTCAGGTCTTGCCATAGGACTTTCCTATTGACTATTCTTAGAAAACTAGAAAAGACACCCTCACCACTAGAAATTCCAAACTGGGGGAAACTCAAGATGAGCCACCCTTAGACTGTTGGACCCTTAGGGTTGACCCTGGGTGTTGGTCTGGAGCTAAGGAATTCACTACACTCACTACACTCATCTACACACACATCACTCCTAACCCTAAACTCAATCTTCTAGCCTAGCTCCCTAGATCTTTTTGGGATACTCATGTAGATGGTCCCCTAAACCTACCAACCCTAGGGTTATGGTTTGGCTAAGACCACTATGTACAGGACCCAAAATGGGGTTTCCATTGGTCCATGACTTGTTGGTGATGTTTGGTACCTCAACTATACCAAAATACCCATCTTGGCCTTTTGCCCTTAAAACACCCCCAAATTACCATACCCCTCCATAGCCAGAATACCCCTCCATAGCCCAAAATCCCAAAAATTCCTAGAAAATCTCAATAAATCCCAAATATTCCCAATTTCATTTCTCTCAATAACTACATGACCCAATTTGGCCAATTGGACCATCTTTAACAAAAATCACCAAATTTGCCTTTAAAGACCCAAATTTCCCCAAATTCACCCAAATTTTGCCTTTAAAGACCCAAATTTCCCCAAATTCAACCCAAATGTCCATTAATTTGATCTCAATTGGCCCCATTTCCAATCCTAAACTCAAATTCACTTTTGATATGACCAAAATATATCAAATCCAAGACTAATTGGCCGATTATTTGAGCCCAAATTTGATTTAGGTCAAAACCCCAATTTTGACCATATGACCTAATCTCACCAAATTGAACCCATATACCAGTTAATTGGCCCCAATTAATATTGAAAAATCTTGAAAAATATTC
>NW_018232425.1:95481-99728 GCF_001263595.1 Phalaenopsis equestris | reverse complement strand
TCAAATCCATTTGATTTTGGCCGGCCTAAATCCAAATTCTCAAATTTAGCCCCAAATTGGCTAAGTCCCCAAAGTTCACCCAATTGATTTCTTTAACCTCCAAATTGGCATCCATGTTATGTTGAAAACTCTTCATGGGGTCTTTATTAACCATTTACAATAATCAATTTGGACTTATCCCAAGGCTAACCCAAGCTAGACCCAAGCCTAGCCCAACATGACCAAATTGATTAAAATTCAAAATTCCTCAAATTGACCCTTCAATTGAACTCAAAACCACTTCCATTCTTTACCAAAGTTCTTCCTTAATATCATATACACCAAATAAAACATTTATTTGGACCAATTTACATGGTTAGCCTAGCCCAAACCCAAGTCTTGGTCATTTGCACCCATTTGGACTCATGCAATGTGACCTAACCACCCTAAAGTCACTAAATTAACTCCATCACAACCATTAGTTGGACTTAGTGACCAGACCAAACAATATGAAACCACCTAAATCAAGCCATGGAATAAAGGTCCCCAAAATCAAGCAATATTATTTCCAAAAATGCATGTGATTAAGATATTCTTACCAAAATTAGGTATTATTGCACTAAATTGCTAGGACATATTCCTAACCACCTCCCCCTGGCCGGCCGGCCAGCCTAGTGGCCGAAAAAGCTCAAAACTGAGAGCCACCCCAATGGCACCTCACCCAAATCAAACCTAGAGGCCAGCTCAGCCAAACCTATTGATGGAGCTCTTCTGCCCTCCACCTAAGCACCACAATGCACCCAAGCTTATGCCCTGAGAGCCACTCTCATGGCCATTTTTATAAAAACTCACCTCCACGGCCATCAGAGGTGTGCTGAAATTTCCTTAGTGAGGCCTCTCCAAACTTCACACAGAGCTCCCCTAAGATCCCCTCAGTGCATTCCAACAATTTTCCCTCACCAATTCCCATTGTCAGAGCTCAATTTTGAGGTTGGAACCTTGCTGGAAACCAGGACAGAACCCAATACACCTCCACAGTTCACCCAAACTCAAATTAACTCTACACACACCTTCACAATAGTGAAAGAAGCCAAAGCCCCATAAAATTCCTCCTCCACAGATCCTCTACAATAGCTCTAGACCAACACCCAAATCTGGTCTCTAGACCAACACCCACTAGGCCTCACACCAAGACCAGAGACTCAATCCCTAGCCTCTTTAGATCATAACGAACGTGTCAAGACCCTCTGATCGTTAGATCATAACGGATCATAACGAACGTGTCAAGACCCTCTGATCGAAGCTTCACTTCTCAGAGGAAAGGTATAAAACTTCTCTTCCTTTTGAACCTATTTTGATTCTCCATTTACTTGGGCTTGATTTCATGACACATTAACCGTATGGATGTGTTCATTTCACTAAGACGAGCATTTTAAAAAAAAAATTCACTTAATTCGATTGAGAAATGAGAGAGATCATAAGCCTTGTTGGTGGACGACTCTCGGTCTAAGCCATTGGGGATGATGACCACGCGTCATCTGATCGCTCGTGTATCAAATGGACTGCCAAGATGAAGCTAGACAATGCTTCTTTACATAAACAGCGGGACGCGTGGCTACTGCCGTGGACGGCGGCGATAAGTAGGAGCGCGCCACGTGGAGTTTCGGAGCTGCCTAGGATCTAGTCAGCACGAGCGGTTTAAATAGAAAAATAGGGCTTTTTCTAAAATAAAAATACTCTCTTGCTCAGTGAACAAAGGAGAATAATGTGGAACAAATTTCAAGTCTATTTGATGTAAACTTCAAGTCTATTTGATGTATGCTTTATTTTTAATTAATTAAACACTATTTGGGATCATTTTATTCTCCATGCAAATTGATATATCACCTATTCCTGAAATTTTGGCATGTTATAGCCTCTGTCAAGGGAGACATCCTTTCATTTTTTCAAAGTCAGAGGAGGTTCCTATACAGAGATCCATATTTTTCAAGATCTTGCACATTATTTTCTTAACATAATCATGGAAATTAGCATATTGATTAGAAAATTTTAAGAAAATTTTGGAAGGTTCACCATGACCAGAGAAGCTTTTGGTAATGTTTTCATGGGTCAAGTCATTTAAAATGCACTTAAATTTTACAAACTCTAAATCACTAAAATAATTAATTTTGGAAGATACAAACATTTAAATGACTTTATTTTTTATCTCCGCTATGGTTTATGATCCAGAGAACTCATTATAAAAATTTCAAAATATTTTGAGTTCATTTGATAACTTAAGTTGATTTTTAAAGATAAATACCACTTTTGACACCTAAATGATTTTTAAAAATCAAAATATAATTTTTTGAGTTCTCTGTGATCAGGGATATTTTCTAAAAATAAAATTATATTTAAAGTAAAACTTGATTTTTGGCCTATTTTAAATATTTAAATAATTAAAAATTCATAAAAATCATAAAAATAATAAAACTCATCGAAATGTTCTAAATTGTTTCCCAATCACTTAGGAACAATTAGAATATTTTTCCTAATTTTCTAAATGAAGATATTGAATTTCAAAGCTTAAAAATAAGTTTTAAAGACTAAATATGGATTTATACTAAAATAATTCCAATAAATAAAAAAAATTAGAAAAATATGAAATTTACTCCTCTGCATTCTCTAACCTTAGAGAGATTTTTCAAAGATACAAAACTTAATTTTCATCATTTAAAATATTTTATTTTTATTAAATAACCCAGAACTTAACATAATTCTGATAAATCACAAAGAATTCAAACAATCATGAAACTTTGTCCAAAGACTTCTCTAGTCTAAGTCTACCTCCAGTAAAAATTTCAATGAAGTAAAATTTACCTTGGTCAAGTTATGAATTGTCTTTGAAAAATCCTATTTTTCAATGAAAATAATTATATAAAATAAATTAAATTCTGAAAAATCACATTTTCTCATCTGATGTCTTAATTGACTCATGAATGGAGTAGGATAAAAATTTCAAAGTCATTTGAATTTGAATTGAATTGAATTGAATTTGACTAATTATGAAGTGTTAGAGCCTTAGGGGCAAATGTGTAATTTTTGAAATTTAGCCTTAATTAACATTTAGGCTTAAGTCAAGGAGGGAAATGGGTAACCTTTGATTTTAATCAATTTATTTGATGATTGGAAGACAAGGGGTTAATTGGTAGAAACCAATCTCACTTTCTTAATTAAGTTAATAAATTTCAAAATTATTAAAATTTGGAAGTTTATTAAAATTAAACGATCTTGGACTTAGGTGTATGACTTTTGGAGTTAATAATTAGTCGATCTAATACCCCTATTTTGATTTTCAAATAAAAATTCAAATCATGAATCATGACCATTTAAAACTTACCATTTTCAAAACTAATTAAGACACTCACCTGTCTTAAGGGCTTAGTGCTGACTTAAGCCAAATAAAAATTGACTAAATGAGGATTAGAGAAATAAACATAACATAAACAAATATCCTTGAAACACCACTAAGACTAATTAAAAATTTGGCTAAGTGTTCAGGATACACCAACTTGCCCTTTAAGGAAATTCACTCACATAATTTTCAAATTAAATGATAAATGATAATTACCCCTTTCTTAGGGATAATTAAGACATCAATGTTCACTGAGCATTAAAAGTATTCATAGGATGAACTATTCAGCAACATAATAAGTTTAAATGGACTCGACGCTTTTCACCAGTTGGTGAGAGGGAGGCATGGACCTGCTTCCTCCTCCTAACTTGTTGGATACCTCAGAGGTCTATTAAACTTAATATACTTTGCTCAATGAAATCATCCTTATTTAAACTTTTATGGACTCACCAAAATACAACATAAAGTTAGGAAAACCACCAGAACTTTACTTTTCCTAGTCTTCATAAATGCCCTCCCATGCATTTTTAAGTTTCAGGTGGTGGAATGAGAAGACTCGTCAGGTACACTTTTACAGCTTATAGTACCGTCTTTCTTGTGCCTTTTCCTTACATGCTTTATGCTTACGTTATTTCTTTTTATACTTGCATTTACCTACATGTATGAAAACAACATAAACTTGCCTGTTAACCAAAACCAAAGCCAAAACTAAAATCAACCAAGATAAAATCCACCGCCACAACATTCAAAATATAAAACAACTCAAAATTTAATCACAAACATCATACAAAACTACAACTTCAACTAAATTAAGATGTCTCTATCGGATGATCGGGAATCCCTCGGAGGAGGTAACCTACGGTTGCTAACGAGG
>NW_018232425.1:91648-95037 GCF_001263595.1 Phalaenopsis equestris | reverse complement strand
TTTTTTGTGATTGTTTCACACAAACGTAAGCCCTAACTAATAAAATTGGCAGGATGAAACACTTAAATTTCTCTCCTCAAAATTGAAGCCAAGCATTAGGATAGCTTGGGAAGTCACCGATGTTCTCCTTTGGATCCATGCATCCCCTAGTTCTTCCTTCTTTGGACTCTTCGATAGAATGTTTCAAATTTAAACCAATCTCCTTTCACACCTCTACGTCCGATTTCATTGAAGAGTCCTACCCTTTGAAATTCTTTGAAGATAATATTTCTTGATTTTTATCGAGAGCCTTCTTAAGTGACTTTGGTCCTTTATGATGTAATGAACTATAAGGGCTTGCCCTTATAGGAAGCATGTCCGAATCCAGCTCAATATAAACATCATTTAATCCTTTATATTAAATAGGGGAACTTGTCAGCAAATACAAAGGTTTCACAGACCAAACGAACGTCATACTTTCCTTAGTTTATTCGATCGAGCCTCATCCTCAAGTCTTGTGTTTATCCTTCGGGATAGATACAGGATTTGAGGTACATTGCTCTTTCACTTTAAACTATGAAAAATATGGGGTCAGTTTAATTTCATACTTCAACGTCCTTCCGAAGCGGGCGACGGAATTTCGATTCCGGCGACCGACAGCTTCTTACGGGCAACTCTCCCCACAAACCCTTGAAATAGTGCCGACAGGCTTGCTGTTTAATTCTAATGAAAAGATGTGCCATTGTAGATCCTCATGCTATTGTAGACCCTCTTACAGTTTGCATAATACTGTTGTAGATTGTCGTCCACGGTGTTAGCTCCAAGTTTCTTGACAAAGTAGAAGTCCTAAAGTCTAAGGTTCACCAGGTTTTACCAGGTGTTTTAAAGTTATGGGGGAAATCAAAGTTTATTAGAGTGACACCGGTTAGGATCCCACTTTTCCCGCTTTCCAGCACCACTATTGTCTTTTGAATTTACCTATCTTAAACAAGTCGATAAACTCATTTAAATTAAGGAGGTCTCATTAGCAACCGTCGGTTACCTCGTCCAAGGGACTCTCGTAAATTCGAAAGGATGTTTTAAATTTACTTATATTGCAAAGGATTTATGGTTAACCTTGAAAAAGTTCATTTAATTTTAAGATTTTTCAAAATGTTGATTAATTTTTTAAAAATGGTTTTGATTTGCAAATGCAGTAAAATCCACAACCAAGCAATTATAATATTTTGCAACAAATGTTAAATGCCAAAATAAATAACTGTAATGCATACCTGTCATCTTCTCATCATTTTTGCTCAAAGATTAAATATATATATATATTACCAAAAAGCTATTAAGGAGTACTTACAGAGAGGTACCTAGTAGCAAATTCATTAGCAATAAAGAATTGGTTACCAGTATGGAAAATAATATATATATATATATATCTAAAAAATTGTTACAAGATACTAAAGTTAGGGAGAGCCATATTATCCCCATTAAGTAGGAAAGATAGTTGTGAGATTGGGGCATTCCCAACATAAATCTGCTCAGTGTTCCTTCCTTGGGAAGCAAGCTCATGGGCAAGGCAGTTGCCCTCCCTGGGAATATGTTTAAATTCAATCCTACAGCAGTGTAAGAGTACTTTCAACTAACTTTTCCACTTGATTAGGTTCCAAGGAGGAGCTTCATCATTAAGCAAAATGTTAATGCAAAGCCATATAGCATTGATGTGCAATTCTGATGGCCCAGTAAATAGCTCTGAATTCTGCTTCCAAAGCATCAAGGGCCACTATAGGAGCAATGAAGTACAAAATACAATTTCCATGAGAGTTCCTAAAGACTCCCCCAACACTAGCATGACCTTTTGAAAAGCTGTCATCAGTGTTAACCTTCAACCAGCCATTAGTAGTGGGGCTCCCAAAAACTAATTTGAATTTTGATTTATGTGGATGAAAATTGATCTTGTTGGGTGTCCAATTTTTTATTACATTTGGGAAATGGAGATACTTGATTAATTTTTGAATGTAAGAAGTGTAGTTTAAGATCACTAAATTTGACCCAGGAAAGTGTTCCTCAAACTTAACTTGATTTCTGCACATCCATATAAACCAAGCAACCAAACAAGAGATCACTAAGAGGTTACTATTCTGTCAATCCTCTCAGTAAGTGATAAATTTGAGCCAACTTAAGTTGCAGGTGTCAATTTTTAGATGATTCAGAATCCCTGGCCAGATCCTTTGGGAGAAATTACAGGTGAAAAATAAATGCTCCAATGATTCTTCTGCAGCATTGCATAGATGGCAGATTGAAGGTCCTCTCAGCCTTTTCAAATTTAAGATATCATCAGTAGGGAGTAAGGAATGCCAAAGTCTCCAATAGAAGAATGGCATGGAAGGAGATGGAAGGAGTTAGGAGCTTATAGGAGCTTACCCCAAATGGCTTTACCCCAGGCCACCTGATTTCAAAGAAAAAATTGATGATAAATGTAGGCATATAATCTCTGGGAAATGGCATGTTTAGTAACAATTTTATCTTTTTAATTAGATGAGGAATAAGTATCCTTAACCCATTTAACTTGTCCACTGGATAAGACATTATTGAACATCCTACAGTTCCACTGATCTTCAGACCAAAAGTCTTTGACCTGACTGTTAAAGTTAGGGCGGTAGATAAAGCATTCAAGCTTCTCCCCATAGCTGACCCAATGATCCAACCAGAGGTTCACTTGTCCTTCTCCAAGCTCCCACAGAGAAAGTTCTTCAGCTTTAATTCTGATATTCAACATTTTGGACCACAATCTGGAGTCCCCCACTTTTTTGGATACGAGGGCAAGATGTATAAATATGCAATACTTCCCCATCATAAATCTTGCCCAAAGACTATCCTGGGCCCTATAATCCATAATTTACAGAGGTTGATAAAGCTCATTTGTTGAAAATCCTTGAAACCTAGCCCACCAGCTTGCAAAGGTTTACACATTTTCTTCCAAGGGAGCCAATGGTACTGCTTCCTTTGTCTAGACCAAAGAAATTTATTAAAGATTCTTCCTATTGCTACGTGTGTACCCTTTTGCATTGTGAACATTTGAAGGACATGTGAGGGCATGACGGTCAGAATGCTCCTCAAAATTGTGTTCCTCCCGCCATTTGACATAAAAGAATTAGTCCAACAGTCAAGTTGGGCTTTGATTTGGTCAATAACTTCTTGAAATTGGATTAGTCTAGTTCTGCCTTTAAGTAATTGAACACCAAGATACTTGATGAGAAGAGTAATATAGCTGAAACCAGTGTGTTTAGATATCCAATGCTTGATTTGAGGAGTAGAATTAGAGTGTCAACGCTTTTTTTGTTTGGAAGGAGTTGCTCGTAAGAAGCTGTCGGTCACCAGAATTGAAATCCCGTCGCCTGCTTTGGAAGGACGTTTTAATT
>NW_018232425.1:90740-91581 GCF_001263595.1 Phalaenopsis equestris | reverse complement strand
ATATATATATATATATATATATAAAAGAAGATGGTGGCGGCTGGTTGCTGTGTTCTGTTAGGGTTTTGGCTGTGATGGAGCTGCTTGGAGGTGCTTTGGACTTGTGTGAAGCTTGCTTCTTTAAGATCTCCCTGGGGTTGGTGGCTTTGATTGTTGTTTGGGAAGTCGTGGTTTCAGTTTTGTATTATTGCTCCATTGATTTGTTGTTTGCTTCTGGGTTTTCCTGGGGCCTTCCCTTTCCTTGCTGGTTTTTCCTGGCTTTCAGTTTCTGGTTGATATCTTTTTGAAGGTTTAAATTTATTTCTCTCTTCTGGTTGGGTTTTGGTCTTTGCTGTTGGAGGGTTTTCTCTCTTCCCTTGCCTTTTGTTTTTTATTTTGTTTGCCTTCATGCCCTACCCCATTGATGTGGATATCAATGTGCAATGGAGTAAGGCCACCTTTGCTGAAGTTGTGGGTGGTGGCTTGGATGTGCCTAAATCCTTTGAACACCTGGTTTTCCCAAAATATTTACATGATGCTGCTGCTAGAAGGGGCGTGTGCCATTTTGTTAATCCTGTGGGTGTAAAAGATGGGGAACCTACAATTATCTTCTCCCCACAGGAAATTAATGAGCTCAATGAAACAGTTAAATTCACTCTGGTTGGCTAATTCCAGTTTGGCCATCTAAAGATGGATTTGGTAAGGAAATTCTTTGGGGATCTGAAATTAATAGGTGCTTGGAGGCTGGGTCTAATTGATGGAAGACACCTACTAATTTCATTATTTAATGAAGAGGACTTTGCAAGGGTTTTTGCCAAACAAACTCTACTTATTAATGGTGTTCCAATGAAGTTAATGAAGT
>NW_018232425.1:87684-90078 GCF_001263595.1 Phalaenopsis equestris | reverse complement strand
AAAAAAGGCAAGGTAGAAATTAAACAACCTTTGGAGGGCCCAATTACTTTGGATCATCCAAGGACCAGGGGGCAAGGGAGGACCTTCTCTCAATGATTAATTTTCTTGTTTGGAACATTAGGGGTATTGCTCACCCCTCATCTCTTAAGAGATTAAAATATCTAGTGAGAGTCCATAAAGTTTGGTGTTTTGCCATTCTTGAACCTTTAGTTACTAAAAGTTCCCAAAATATTCAAAAAAAGTTCCCTCAATTTGATCATTTTTCTAACTCCAATAACAAAATTTGGCTCTTTGCTAGAGCTGAATTACATTGGTCTGTTTTGATAGATCATGCTCAGTTTATTCACATGCAATTCTATATTGGAGCTCAAATAGGCTATGGCACCTTCATTTATTCCAGTTACCTTGCCAACAACCAAGCCATCTTATGGAATGAGCTGATCCAGATTGGACAAGATGTAAACTCCTTTTGGATTTTGGGGGGTGATTTAAACTGTCTTTCCTCTCTTGGTGAAAGAAAAGGTGGTAGACCTCCCACTATCTCTGCATTAAACAGATTCAATGACTTTCTCTCTGAGGCTGAGTTGTTTGATTTGGGGTACCAAGGGCCTGATTTCACTTGGAGAAGAGGTACAATGTGGGAGAGGCTGGATAGATTGTTGGGGAACTCTAAATGGGTTCAGACCTTCCCTTGCACTATCATTACTCATCTGGCTATGGCAGGGTCTGACCATAGACCTTTGTTATGTACTATCCAAAATGCTGAAAAGCCAAAAAATGCTCCTTTCAGATTTCAAAACATGTGGACTCTCCACCCTCAGTTTGTTGAGGAAGTTGGTAAGGTTTGGAAGGCTGAAGGGAACTCTAATCCTTGGGTAAAATTGTGGATTCTGCAAAAAAAGGTAGCTGCTCATCTCAAGAAGTGGAATTAGGAAAAATTTGGTAATATTAATGAGAATCTAACTAATGCTCAAAGTAATGTTATCAAAATGGAAAAGAATTTCCAAATGGGCTTGAATTCTGAAGCTGAACTGCACAAAGAAAGTGAGGAGTTATTAATGCAAACCAATTTTACTGAATTTTTTCTGAAACAAAAAGCTGTTGTCGCAAGATTCATTTATGGTGATAGAAACACAGGCTATTATCATGCTTGTATTATTTTCAGAAGGAAGAACAACATGATCCTCTCTGTACATGATTCATATGGGAATGTAGTAACTGATGCTGAAGACATTACCATTGATGCTGTTCAGTATTTTCAGAAAATCTTTAGGGATCAGTCTACTGAGAGAGCTCATATCAAGGTGGAACTTTTCTCTGAGTGCATTAATTATGTTCAAAGTTTGGACCTGATTCAGATTCCTATGGAAGGGGAAATTAAAGCAGTACAGGATTCTATTGATGACCAAAAGGTGGCTGGCCCTGATGGTTTTACTGCTAAATTCTACAAGTCTACCTGGCATATCATCAGTGGGGAGGTGGTTGATGCTGTACAATGCTTCTTTAAAGGTATGGATCCCCCTAAGTACTTCACTGCTTCCACTATTACTTTGATTCCCAAAAATTCTACCAGGACTGGGTGGGGAGATTTCAGACCTATCAGTCTTACAAATGTCTTGTCTAAAGTTATCAGCAAGGTTATTAATAACAGGCTCCAACCTCACCTCCAACAACTTATCAGCAATAACCAGGTAGCATTTGTGAAAGGAAGGTAGATCTCTGATAATATTCTCTTGGCACAGGAGTTGTTGCTGGACCTTGATAGAAAGTGTAGAGGCAGCAATCTCATTCTGAAATTGGATATCCAGAAAGCTTATGACACTATCAATTGGAATTTTATATTGGACACTTTAATTGCTAGGGGTTTCTCTGAGCCATTTATAATCTTGATAAAAAGATGGTTGTGTCTTAATAATCAGTCTATCTTAATCAATGGTAAAATCCATGGTTTCTTCTCTGCATCAAGGGGAATTAAACAAGGAGATCCACTGTCTCCTACTATCTTCATTCTGGCTATGGATTATCTTTCCAGACTTTTAAATCAATTGTTTGCCTCTTCACCTCACCTGACATATCAACATAGATCTAATATTGGGGTGAGTCATCTGTCTTATGCTGATGATATTATCATTTTATCCAAGGCTACCAAAACTGCTGTGAAGGCTCTTATCCAAGGACTGACCCACTTCCAAATTACTTCTGGTATGCATCTTAATAAACAAAAATGTCAATTCTTTACTAGCTCTAAAACTCTTCCTCAGATTAGGCATTGGATTGCTCAGTACACTGGCTTCAGCAAAGCCTCCCTACCAATCAACTATCTTGGTGTCCAATTACTCAAAGGGAGAACCAAGCAAACACAATTCAATGGAGTTATTGATCAAATTCAGAAAA
>NW_018232425.1:85410-86850 GCF_001263595.1 Phalaenopsis equestris | reverse complement strand
AGAAAGCTTATGACACTATCAATTGGAATTTTATATTGGACACTTTAATTGCTAGGGGTTTCTCTGAGCCATTTATAATCTTGATAAAAAGATGGCTATGTCTTAATAATCACTCTATCTTAATCAATGGTAAAAGCCATGGTTTCTTCTCTGCATCAAGGGGAATTAAACAAGGAGATCCACTATCTCCTACTATCTTCATTGTGGCTATGGATTATCTTTCCAGAATTTTTAATCAATTTTTTGCCTCTTCCCCTCACCTGACATATCAGCATAGATCTAATATTGGGGTGAGTCATCTGTCTTATGCTGATGATATTATCATTTTCTCCAAGGCTACCAAAACTGCTGTGAAGGCTGTTATCCAAGGACTGACCCACTTCCAAATTACTTCTAGTATGCATCTTAATAAACAAAAATGTTAATTCTTTACTAGCTCTAAAACTCTTCCTCAGATTAGGCATTGGATTTCTCAGTACACTGGCTTCAGCAAAGCCTCCCTACCAATCAACTATCTTGGTGTCCAATTACTCAAAGGGAGAACCAAGCAAACACAATTCAATGGAGTTATTGATCAAATTCAGAAAAAGCTGCAGTGTTGGACCAATTACTTCCTTTCTAATGGAGGTAGAATTACCCTCCTTAAAAGCATCATAACTTCCATTCCATCCTATGCTCTTCAAATGTTTACCATGAAGAAAGGTACTCAGATCAGGCTGGGTAGAATTTTCAACAAATTTCTGTGGGCTGGACAAAAAAAAAATAGTTCCATTGGTTATCTTGGAACAAATTATGTAAACCCCAAAGTGCTGGTGGCTTAGGCTTTAAAGATTTTCAGCATCTCAGTATCATCAACTTATGCAAACTATGGATAAAGTTCAGAGCACAAGACAGCCTTTGGGCTATGTTTATGAAGGGGAAGTATTGTAGGGCAGTTCATCCTACTATGGCTCAGAAAAAGAAGGGTGATTCTAGGTTGTGGTCTAAGCTTCTGGAAATTAGAAACAAAGCTGAGGAACTGTTTATATGGGAGCTTGGTGAAGGTCAAGTTAATTTCTGGCTTGATAAGTGGGTATGGAATGGGGAGAGGCTTCATAACTCCAATCCTAATTTAATGATAAAAGTGAAGGAATTCTGGAGTGACAATCAGTGAAACTGCAATCTGTTGGATTCCATCCTAACTAAAGAACAAATGCATTGGGTAAAGAAAACTAAAATATTTCCTATGCAAAAAGATAGACTCATTACTAAACAAGCTTCCACCCAGAAATTGTCTGCCTTCATCTACCAACAGCTTTTTAATTGGCAACCTGTCAAGTGGGGTAATTTGATTTGGGGGAAGTGGTTAACTCCTTCCATGTCCTTTTTCTGCTGGAGATTATGGAAATCCTTACTTCCTACTGATGACATTTTGAAGATGAAAGGGCTTAAGGGACCCTC
>NW_018232425.1:78947-83817 GCF_001263595.1 Phalaenopsis equestris | reverse complement strand
GTTAATTACATCTTAAATGACCAAAGTCACCTAAGAAGACTCTCGATAAAAATTAAGAAATATTATCTTCAAGGAGTTTCAAAGGGTAGGACTTGTCGATGAGATCAGATGTAGAGGAGTAAAAGGGGATTGGTTCAAATTTAGAACATTTTGTTGTAAAGTCCAAAGGAGGAAGAACTAGGGGATGTCCTGGATCCAGAGGGGAACCTCAGTGACTTCTCAAGCTATCCTAATGTTTGGCTTCAATTTTGAGGAGAACTATTTAGGTGTTTCATCCTGCCTATTTTATTAGTTAGGACTTACATTCGTGTAAAATTATCACACAAATAGCCTGGAAGATGTGAGGGTTTAGGTCGTGACGGACGACAAACTCGGAATCCTAAGACGAGTTAGGGCTTATATTGTATAGCAGGGCTATACAAAGGCCTAAAGATAAGATGAGGATTTAGGTTGCATAAGCAAGCAACCTCAAAGTCCTATGGCTTTGTTGTTTAAGTCTAAAGAAGGAAGACTAGTTAAGTTGGGGAAGACGGGTTTTATTGTTGAGGATGGCCGTGCTGCCTACCATGCTAGCCTCAAGCTCCTTGATGAGATGAGTTTTAGTTTTCTAATGTGTAAAGTTATGATGTCAAGTCAGGTGGCCCTATGGTTGAAGTTCTTTAAATTTTTATAGTGGCATGTTAAAGTTGATCAGAGCGACACCGGTTAGGATGCTACGGTTCCCTCATTCTGGCATCACTATTTTCAATTGGATTCACTTAGTCCAAATGAACTTACTAAACTCAACTTAATGAGTTCCATAATTTCATTTAGACCGTGGAAAGCCTCATTAGCAACTGTAGGTTACCTCCTCTGAGGGATTCCCGATCGTCCGATAGAGATGTCTTAATTTAGTTGAAATTGAAGTTTTGTGTGATGTTTGTTATTAAATTTTGAGTTGTTTTATATTTTGAATATTGTGGAGGTGAATTTTATCTTGGTTCATTTTAATTTTTTTCTTTTGATTTTGGTTTTGTGGCTATCCTGATAGTTTTAGTTTTCATACAGGGTGACATTGTTGTTTAGCATACAAGTTTGTAGGTATAAAAGCACAGTACAAGAAAGACAACGTTGAAACCTGTAAAAGCATACCTGGCGAGTCTTCTCGTTTGATCGCCTGAAACTCAGAAGGCATGTTAAGACAGTTTATATGAAACAAGGAAGTAAAATTTTAACGTCCTATCTAACCCTAGGTCATATCTTGGTAGGTCCTTAGGAGTTTAATTAAGTTTGATGTTGTCAAGAAAAAACATATTAAGTTTTGTAGATCTCTGAGGTATCCAACAGATCTAGAGAAAGAAACAGGTCTGTGCTACTCTCTCGCTGCCTGGTGGAAAATCTCGAGTTCTTTTAAACTTCTTATGTTGTTTAATAATTTATCCTGTAAATACCCTTACTGCTAAGTGAGCATTGATGTATCAATTACCCTTAAGAGTACGGTAATTATCATCTATAATTTAATTTTGAAAATTATGTGGGTGAAGACCCTCAAAAGAGGCAAGTTAGTGTTATTGGAACACTTAACCAAATTTTGGTCTTAATTGGACTTGTAGTGTTTGAAATATGTCTTAGTTTTAATTGATATTTACTTTTTTAATCCTCATTTGAACGAAACTTAATTTAGCCTAAGTCACTACTAAACCCTTAAGACCTAGGTGAGTGTCTGAGTTAGTTTTGAAAAATGTTAAGCTTTAGGGGGTCATAAATCATGATTTGACTTTTATTTGAAAATCAAAATATGAGTATTAAATTGATTAATTATTGACTTCAAAAGTCATACTCCTAAGCCCTAGGTTCATTTTATTTTAATAAACTTCCAAATTTTAATAATTTTGAAATTTATTAACTTATCTTTTTCAATTAAGAAAGTGAGGTTGGTTTCTACCAATTAACCCCTTGTATTTCAAACATCCAAATTAAGATCAGAGGTTACCCATTTTCCTGTTTAAATTAAGCCTAAATGTTTATTAAGGCTAAATTTCCGAAATGAAATATTTGCCCTTAAGGCTCTAACACTTCATAATTTGTCAAATTCAATTCAAATGACTTTGAAATTTTTATCATACCTCATTCATGGGTCAATTAATCTATCAGAGGAGAAAATATGATTTTTAAAAATTTAATTTCATTTATATAATTATTTTTATGCAAAAATAGTATTTTTGAAAGAAAATTCCTAACTTGACCAAGGTAAATCCTGATTTCTTGAAATTTTTACTAAAGGTAGTCTTAGACTAGAGAATCCTTTGGACAAAAGTTCATGATTTTTTGAATTTTCTTCGAATTTTAATAATTATTTTAAGTTCTGGTGTATTTATTAAATATAAAATATTTCAAATGGGGAAAATTAAGTTTTTTATTTTTTAAAAGTCCTCCTAATGTCAAAGAACTCAGAAGAAAGGTTTTTATAATTTTCTCAATTTTATTTGATTTATTGAGATTATTCTTAGTGAAAACTCTTTTTTAGCCTTTAAAAATTATTTTCAAGCTTTAAAATTCAATATCTTTATTTAGAAATCCAGGAAAAACATTCCAATTATTCCTAAGTGCTTAGGAAACAATTTAGAACATTTTTATGAATTATATTATTTTTGTGATTTTTAAGAATTTTTAATTATTTAAATATTTAAAATAGGTTAAAAATCAACTTTTTATTTTAAATATTATTTTATTTTTAAAAAATATCTCTGATCACAAAGAACTCAAAAAATAAGTTTTTATAATTTTTTCAGTTATACTTTAATTTTTAAAAAATCATTTAAGTGCCAAAATGATACTTATCTTTTAAAAATGAACTTAAGTTATCACATGAGCTCAAAATACTTTGAAATTTTTATGGTGAGTTTTCTGGATCATAAGTAACAGTGGAGTTCAGAAATCAAGTCATTTTGTTATTTGTATTTTTCAAAATTAATTATCTTAGTGATTTAGGGTTTGTAAAAATTAGGTGTATTTTGAATGACTTGTCTTGTGAGAAATTTTCTCAAAGATTCTCTGATCATAGTAAACCTTTGAAAATTTTCTTGGATTTTTTCTAAGCAACATGTTAATTTATATGATTATTTCAAGCAAATAATGTACATAAACTTAAAAAATGTGATCTTCTGTTAGGGACTTCCTCTGACTTTAAAAATTCAGAGAATATTTCCCTTGATAGAGGCTACAACATGCCAAAAATTCAAGCTATGGTGATAAGTCTACATGCATGGAGAATCAAAAGATTCAAATCAGTGTTTAATTAATTAAAAATAAAATATGCATCACATGGACTTAAAATTATTTCCACATTATTCTCCTCTGTTTACTGAGTAAGAGGGTATTTTTATTTTATTTTTGTGATTTTTCTACACCAAGATATGAATTTTTTAATTTAGAGGTATTTATCTAAATAGAAAAAATCCCTACTTATCTATTTGAACAGCGCGTGCTGACTAGATCCTAGGCAACTCCGAAGGTATGCTGGCGCGCTCTGGTTGGACGCCACCATCCACGTAGCTACTAACTCGACCCGCGGTTTATGTTCCGAAGCACTGTCCGGCTCGATCTCCTCCATCCATTCGATACACACTTGATCAAACGGCTCCCCATCATCGTCACAGATAGAGTGATCTCGTGACCGTCCACACTAAAATCTTATGATCTCAGCCTAGACTTAACCAAATTACTTTGGGTTTGATCCTATGGACTCGTCTAAGTGAGACGAACACATCCATACGGTAATCATGTAATTAAATTAAGCCTAATTAAATGGAGAATCAAAATAGGCTCTACAGGGAGAGAAGTTTTATACCTTTGCTCTGAGAAGTGAAGCTTCGATCAGACAGTCTTGGCACGTTTGATGTGTTCCAAATAGGCTAGGGATTGAGTCTCTGGTCTTGGTGTGAGGCCTAAATATTATTTCGATTACGACTGGATTTGGGTGTTGGTCTAGAGCTATGGTAGAGGCTCTGTTAGAGGGTAATTTGATGGGGCTTTAGCTACTTTCACTGTTGTGAAGGTGTGGGTGAGTTTAATTAAAGTTTAGTGGACTGTGGAGGTGTGGAGAGTTTTTTCCTCTCTTCGGCAAGGTTTGAGCTCAAAAAATGGGCTCCAGCAAGGGGATTCAAGGCAATGTGATGGTTAGGTTACACTAAGGAGGTCACAAAGAGGCTTTGGGATCAATTTGGGGAAGTCTCTTAGAGTAATTTTCATCTCTCCCTCTATGGCCATAGAGGAGAGAATTTTATAAAAATGGCCTTAGGCTTGCTGCCATGGCCAATTAAGGGGTGAAATGTGCTGCCTAAGTGGAGGACAGAGAGGCTCTAATCTAGGTTTGTTTTGGGTGAGGTTCCAGGGGGGTGGCTCTTGGTTGGCCATTTTCCGACCACTAGGCTGGCCGGCCGGCTAGAGGGAGGCGTCCTACCAAGGGGAGGTGGCTAGGAGCTCAGGGAACCCAAGGGAATATGTCACAGTAATTTAATGATTTTAGGCTTTATTTTGGTAAGGGTATCTTAAGCATGTAGATTTTTGCGAATAAAATCCATTAATTTTGGGGACTTTTGGTCCATGGCTTAGTTTAGGTGGTTAAATGGGTTTTGGCGCAGTCTTAGGGTCTAACCAATGGCTGAGGTGGAGTTAATTTGATGACTTTGGGGTAGTTTGGTCATCTTTAATGCATAGGTTCAGTGCGGGTTCAAGTGATCAAAGTTTGGGTTTGGGATACGTTAGCCATGTCAATTGGCCTAATTGATTGATCAAAATTGTGTAGATGATTGTTATGAATATTTTTGGTGAAGGGTTGAAGTGATTTTGAGTTCAATTGGTAGGTCAATTTGAGGGATTTTTGAAATTT
>NW_018232425.1:78081-78891 GCF_001263595.1 Phalaenopsis equestris | reverse complement strand
GAAAGAGTGGAAATTTTGGGGCTAAGGCCCTCAATTTGGTGAAATTTGAGGACATGGCCAATTTGGGGAAAATTTGGGGCTTTTTGGACATAGGTTGAAATCAAATGAATTTGAGGTCTAACCAAGGCCAATTAAAGGTCAAGTGTGATGTATGCGGATGTTATGAAGGGTTTTCAATACATGTTATGAAGGTTTTTCAATACAAATTGTGGCCAATTTAGTGGGCTATGGGTTCAATTTGGTGGAACCAAGTCATGGGGCCAAAATTGGGTTTTTGGTTTAAATCAAACTTGGGGCCAAATGATGGACCAATTGAGCTTGGATTTGGCCTATATTGGGCATATAAATGTTGAATTTGAGTTTATAATTGAAATTGTGGTAAATTAAGACCAATTGACAAGACATTTGGAGTGATTTGGGGAAAGTATGGGCCTTTAAAGAGAAATTTGGGGGTTTTGATCAAAGATGATCAAATTGGACCATGTGATAGTTGGAAAAAATGAAATTGCAAATATTTGGGAGGTTTTGGGAATTTTTGGGATTTTTTGGAATTTTTGGAATTTTGGGGCAAGGAGGGGTATTTTGGTAATTTGGATTTTGGTAATTTGGCATTTTGGTAATTTGGCAAATTTTGGTGATTTTAGGTAGTTTGGGTGTTTTCAAGGTGTTTGAAATGATTTTTGAATCAAGTTGGGTATTTTGAATAAATTTGGAAATTTTGGCCAAATTTGGGGTCACACGGGTATCTAGGTAATCTTGGGGAATTTAGGGGCAAAAGAGTAGGTTGGGTATCTTGGTAGAGTTGGAGTG
>NW_018232425.1:75651-77724 GCF_001263595.1 Phalaenopsis equestris | reverse complement strand
AATTTCTAATGGTGAGGGTTCCTTATCTAGTTTTCTAAGAATAGTAAATAAGAAATCCATATGGCTAGACCTTAGGCTACTAAAGAGGAAAAACTAAACCTCAACCAAAAGTGAGGTCAACAAATGGACCCCCAATAGGTGGGGTGTGTTGGGCAAGCACACCGCGCATATTGGCGTTAACCGACGAGATCAACAAAAACTAATACAAACTCCTAAGCCAACATACCCGGAAATATGTGTAGGGTTGTGTGTGTGATTTGTTTCTGCTATGGAATTAACAAGTGATCGTCTGATTGAAATCAAGGAGTAATGACTCTTGCTGGGGATCGGAGAGTGAATTTTGAGTTATGAAACTTCAGGTATTTATAAAGAATGAGAATCAGTGTGTAGGTGATGACTTCGAAGATTGAGAGTAGGATGCCATGGTGGGGGTCTTATTCCTATCTCAAAAGGTGTGAGTAGAGAATTGGATGCCCTTGAGGGGACTTACACCAATCTCAAAGAGGTTGGTAGAGAATTGGAAGCCGTTGAGGGGACTTACACCAATCTCAAAAGGGGTTGGTAGACAATTAGAAGTCGTTGAGGGGACTTACACCAATCTCGAAAAGGTGTTGAGAATAGAATAGGAGGCGGTGATCCATAAAGGGGAGTCTTACTCCTATGTCGAAGATGTAAGTAGAGAATTGGAAGTCATGGAGGGGACTTACACTAATCTCGAAAAGTGTTGAGAATAGGATGTGATGTTCCGTAATGGGGAGTCTTACTCCTATCTCAATCTCGAAGATTTAGGTAGAGAATCGGAAGCTGTGGAGGGGCCTTACACCTCTCGAAAGGTGTTGAGAATAGGATGCGATGTTCCTTAAAGGGGAGTAATTTGAAATTTGAAGGAATCAGAAGCCTTAACATCTATTGAAGGGGGGCGTCACACCGATCCTCGGATATGGAGAGCGGTTGCTGACCCCAAGAATCACATGTGTAGAGAGTTTGTGATTTTGATCTTATAGAAATGTGTCATGTGAAATGGTTGATTTTGTTGAAGAAGATTTGTAGAGCTTTATGGAGTTTTATGCAGAATGTGAAATTTTGCGGGGATGTGAAGAGAGTTAATGTAGATAAAGTTGGTTGTGTTGGACGCACAAAGAGTAAGAAACTCCGAAAATGAGAAAATCCACTCAACAATCATTTTTTTTTCTTGTTGTTTTTCATCACATTTAATTTTTTCAAAATATGTCTTTAGTCTTTAAAGTTTTAATTTTAATTGGTTGATTTTCAAAATAAATTTATTTTGTTGTTTATTTATTTGTGATTATTTAAATTTGAATTTTATTTTTTGTTAAAGATTTATTTTTTTGTTCTTTGTTCATTGAAATTTTGAACCAACACGTGGTTCGTGGCTTCCATCCATCGCAATAAAAGGCAACTGACAAAAAAAATAAAGATGTTACAGATCGAACATAGGCTGATGCCTCAAAAAGCTGCCTCAAAAAGTACAATATATAGTCCATGTTGAAATACATTCAGAACTTCTCATGCTATGAGTACATTGTAGGCTGAACACATCAGATACATATCATGTTGCTATAGAAAAAAGTGAACCCTCTGACCATCTGTACCAGGTACTACGAGCTCCTGATCAAGCAGACCTTCTAAGTCATGCTCCAGGATAAGAGTTGTACTTAGAGGTATAACCTGGTATAACCTTCTCATAGCTCGTACGACAGTAACTCTTCCAGTTCCGGGTCCGGCTGGAATCCATATGGCATTTTGTTGTCATCCATCCAGCGGAAAGTCATAGACACCCTACGATGCCGTACCTCTGGAATGCAATGTTTGGCGATGTCTGCACGGTTGCCTTTAAGAACGAGCACTGAACCGACTGGTAGAGGAATCTCCATAGAACCTCTGAACTCACCAGGGCCGATGATGTCAATCTCTTTCTCAAATAAAATATTGCTCTTGCTCAGAATAAGATTGTGCGGAAGGGTCTTACAAAATCATGATGGAGGAATGCAATCACCCTCTTCGTATATGTTGTCGTAGATGTTGATAATACTGCAGGTAGCAATCATAATA
>NW_018232425.1:70210-75623 GCF_001263595.1 Phalaenopsis equestris | reverse complement strand
TTTGACCTTTCTTTTAATCATCCCCTTTATCATTGGCGGTAGCGGATCTACTTGATCGTGTTTGAGGATCTGAGGCGGATTCCTCTATCTATCATTTGTGAAGTTATAACAGTAGCCACACTAAATGGTGATTCTCCCTTTTCCTCTCATCCATTTCTTCGGCTTAGAATATGTTCTTTCCATGAGAAGGCCCGCTCGGCCTCTATCTCTCAAATCAAAGATGCAGTCCAAAATGCTTCTTTCTTCACTCTCAGAGAAGACCCTGGTATACAGCTCCAGGCCTTCCAGTATGTTGACGAATTTTCCTTGAACTTATTTGTAAAATTCAAATTCTCTTTTATTTACTTTACTTATCTTGTAGTACTCCACCATACCAAGGGTCGGTAGCTGTTGCAGGCGTTCGTCCCGTCAAGCATTGGCAGGAACCCAAACTGGCGCTGGCTGATCTGGAACACGAGACTCAACATCTAGCGGGATGTACGACACTGGGCTCCATGGTACATACTGATCTGTCCCCAGTGGGACGTATGGCTCATCCATCATAAAATCTGAAGTCTGAGACCCATTGGTGTTGGAGGTATAATCTTCTAATGTACTGAAACGTTATAAATCTAGAACATTACAATTCGGGCATTCTACAAATGCCCTTGTGGTTCATGTCCCTGTCGGTACTTCAGCATTGCATGTTGGGCAACCCTTGCATAGAACATCTAAAACTGAAAGTGTATTTGATTCTGTCATGAACCATGGTCCTTCATCAGTGGTAGGTAGGCTAGCAGAAGTTTTTTTCAGGTCTGGATCATAAATATGCCCCTCAAGAATAGGGGTGAGTAAGTTGTTCGTCTCTCTCTGACGTTTGTGTTCTTGTCGTAGAAAATCTCTCTACTTCTTGTGGCTGGCAATTCTGTGTTGCATCATGCGAAGCAAAGTACATGGCAGTCATTCGTTATTGGTGGCTATTAGGCCCCCGACCGGTGTAGCTACCATGGAGGGCAGAAGGCCGGGCCCTTCCATTGGATCTTGCTCTGTTATCACGTTCTTGCCTTTGTGTGATACATTATCTTTAGCAGTCACCCTCAGCAGTGAAGGTAATCCCTCTTTCTCTTTGGAGCTGACTACATCCATGAGAAGACCTTTGTAGTCCATGTCAACCTGGTTAAAATCCATGTTGAAATCTATGGTGCCGCCCTGCGGCGCCATCTCCTCATTTAGTGCGAGGCTCCAACCATCTTTGAAAGCAAAGATCAGCCTGTGTCCCAACATTTTTCTGCAGACGACAGGAAAAACGTTAGTGGGCCGAAATTTGTCATAAACAAGAACAAAACAAAGTATTTATTAAAGTAAATTTTAGTTTATTTTGGTGAAGTGAATCATTTACTTTATGTATGAGTTTTGTTTAATTTAGTGAAATATTAAGTTCAAAAGGTAGAATGGAGAAAATTTGAAGTTTAAGATATTTTTCTCAAAATTTTCTTTATATTGAGGTTAATTACAAAATTTGTCCCTGGTCATAGACATTTGGCCACATAGATAACCCCAAAACAATCAAAGTTTCAAAGTTTCAGAGTAATGTCAGGTTGCGTAGTATGTCTTCAGGTATCGTCTGTTGATTGGTAGCATGGGTCTTTCACCCCATAAGTCTACTAACCGGTAGGCTCCTCTTGCGTAGACCTTTTCAACGACAAATGGTCTCTCCTAAGTTGGATCAAATTTTCCACCTATCTTGCGACGTGTAAGAATAGGTCTTTTGATAATGAGAACGAGGTAACCAACTTTGAATGTCCTTGGGCGGACCAATTTGTCATGAGCTTGTACCATCTTCGCATGGTAAAGCTCCAAATGTTGTTATGCTTCTAGTTATTTTCCCTCGAGACTCTTGCTTGAGACTCTCCAGTTCTTCAAGTCTGAGTTTTACACTTTCTTCCGTTGTGAGTTGATTGGCAATGGCTGAGAGATGGTGTCTGGATTTCTAACGGTAGCACGGCCTCGGCTCCGTACACGAGCATATAGGGTATACATTGAGTAGGATTCCTGAAAGTCTGGTTGGCCCACAAGGCCTCTAATAGTTTCTCGTGCCAATCCCTTTTATTTTCATCCAGTATTTTCTTTAAAATTTGTACAGCTGTTTTATTGAAAGCCTCAGCCAGACCATTTGCTCTGGGATAGTAAATCGTAGAGTATCTCCCATCTATCCCATGTCTTTTGATGAAATTACAACAAAATTATTGATCTTTGTGCTTCTAAAAGCTATCCCATTATCGGAAATTATTCTTCGGCGGTACTCTGAAATGGATACGATTTGGCTTTTGAAAAATTTAAGGACATGTTATGTCGTAACCTCACGTAACGGTACTGCCTCCGCCCATTTGGAGAAGTAATCTGTCGCGGCAAGTATAAACCTGTGTCCTTTGGAAGATGGAGGGTCTATCAGACCTATTATGTATGTGCCCCAACACTTGAATGGCCCTTGTTGTGATGTGGTGTGCCTCAGACTTGTTTTCTGGTAGCTTTTAATATGAAAATATTTTATTTATGGCTTGCGCTAATCTTCATTGATGTCTGTAATTGTATTTGTTATTTCTTCTTTTCCGAGCTTACGTAGAGTACGAGGTCGATCTGAGACAAAACTCGTCTTCCTTGCACTGTGACTTCAATGGAATCCTTCGGGGGACATGCCATTTCCTTAGCAAGTTTTGCTAGAGCGTCGGCATGGGCATTATCTCCCCGAGGAATTCGGTAGAAGGTCACATCGGGAACTTCATCGTGTATTGATGATATTTTGCTAATCTTGGTTTTAGAATTCTGTATTGTCCGGCGACTTGTTGTATGACGAGTTGGGAGTCTCCATAGATGGCAATGTTTGTTATATCCATTGACAATGCCATTTCCAACCCGGTGATTGAAGCTTTATATTCTGCTTCATTGTTGGTGCACGACTCTGTTAGGTAGTATGAGGACCTCAACATACCCTTATCTGGCGTGATACATATCAAACCAATCCATGCTTTTCCTGGTAAAATTGTGCCTGATCCTTTATCTTTTTTGGCTGACAAAGCACCGTTAAAGTACATCTCCCAACGTTGTGTACTGGAGAATTCCATCTGTAGTATTTGCTCATCTGGCAACTTGTCATTGAGAGAGGACCCAGCTGACATTGGGTGTGCAGCGAGAAAGTCTGCTAGTATTTGTCCCTTGATAGCATGGAGGGGAACAAAAGTTATATCAAATTACAATAAGATCATTGACCATCTTGCTAAACGCCCGGAGAGTGTTGGATGGGTCATCAAATATTGGAATGGATTAACTTTTGAGATGAGGGTAATCTTATGAGAAATAAAGAGTCTCAGATATGCCAAAATCCCCTGGAAGGAATGTAGTTGTTTCAAAGTTTTAGAAGGTGGGATTTCCAAGATAGCTTTAATTTTATCTGATTTGATCTCGATTCCCCAAAGACGGACAACGAATCCAAGAAATTTCCCGGAGGTAACGCCAAAGGCGCACTTTAAGGGGTTCATTTTAAGGTCATATTGTCATAACCGTTTGAACACAATCCTCAAATCGTACAAATGGTCTATTTTCCGTTTACTTTTGATGACCAAATCATCCACGTACCATTCTGCTTGGTTGTGAACTTGGTTGTGAAAATCTTCATCATTGATCTTCATCATTGCACATTGATATGTTGCTCCGACGTTCTTTAGGCCAAACAGCATCACTGTGTAGCAAAAAATTCAAATTGGTGTTTTGAAGGCTGTAAGTGTTGCATCCTCGGGAGCCATCTTGATTTGGTTGTATCCCGACGATCCGTCCATGAAGGAGAAAATTTCATGTGTTGAAGTGATATCCACCATCATCTTTGGTATGGGTAGTGGAAACTCGTCTTTCAGACATGCCTTGTTCAAATCTCTGAAGTCGACACAAACACAAATCTGTCCATTTTTCTTCTTAGTCGGTACAATATTAGCCAACCACATGGGGTATTTCTCTTCTTTCATAAAGTTGGCGTCTATTAATTTCTTCACCTCAGCGATGACTTGTTGCTCTTTTTCGAGGCGCATTCTCCTGGGAGCTTATTTAACTGGGGTTATATTTTTGTCCACCCCGAGTTTATGGACTGTAACCTCTGCTGACAGTCTTGGCATTTCATCGTAGCTCTATGCAAAGCAATCTTTGAATTTTGTTAATAGTTTGATCAACTCTGCAGATTCTTCATCATTAAGTAGAGAACTTATAAATGTTGGTCGGGGTCGTTCTTCAGTCCCGAGGTTAATCTCTTTCAATTCATCAATGGTAGATTTAATTTCTACCTCAAATTCTTGCGGAGCATCTTCTATTATTTGATCAGTAGAGTCATCCTCTATATCGAGGCAATACTCTTATGACTCACCAGTAAATACTATACAAAATTCTCAATTCTCGCCTGGTCCGACTGGACTGGTCCGACTGTACCAAATTCGAGACCCTCTTTTGAATTTGGAGTTCAACTTTTACCATTCCATAATTTTTTGAAAAGTTGAAATTTATCTTTTGGTATTTGTTTTGGTAAGTGTCCCTGTTGAATTAACTTTTAAACATAAGGTGAAAAGTAACCAAAAGGCAGTTCCATTAATTTGTTAGGAAAATCATCCAAATTTACATGTTTTTCAAGCTCAGTAGAGGTAGAAGCACGGTAAAATTTAATTGACTTTGAACCAACACTACAGACTTCCTTGACCTCCAAACTCTCGACCTTTTGAGGGAGAATCAGAGTAAGGGTCTTAGCATTCACATAGTGGTTTATCCGATCATACATTATTTCATACTCATTCTTTTCTGTATCTTCTAGGGATATCTGGTACTGAGGTCTCTTCTATCTTGTTATCATTATCTCATCTTCAGAACTGTCTTCATTTCCAATGTTGATGGTTGGCCTAGTCCGTTCAATGATTAAATTGGTCCTTCCTCGCCCACGTCCCCGGCCTCGACCTTGGGTGACCTTGGGAAAAGAACCTAAAAGAACCTTCACCAACTCATTGTAAGGGAGTGGAGGAAGATCGTTGAAGCGGAGTTGAATGGCCTTCTCTTTGTAATTCTTCTGAATCATCATCTTTGTTTGTGATTACTTCACGAGAGAAGACAATCTTCTTTGGAGGCCCGTAGTAGGCAGCATCTTCATGGATACCAACTTCATGCATTGAAAATGGTTGTAGGTCTCCTTTGATGCAATTTTCGTCTCCTTGTAGGTCTCCTTTGATGCAATTTTCTTGACCATCTTTATGGTATTTGATGCAGTGGTGTAGAGATGAAGGAACCATATTGTGCTCATGAATCCATGGTTGACCCAGCAGAGCATTAAAAGAGGTCTTGTCGTCGATGATATGAAATTTAGCAGTTGTCACGAGTTCTCCAACCTTCATAAGTAATGTAATTGATC
>NW_018232425.1:67793-70072 GCF_001263595.1 Phalaenopsis equestris | reverse complement strand
ACTAAAATGTGCCGTTGTTGAAGGAGATGTAGAGTGGACGGTTGTAGTCGGCGGTACCGAATAACAAGTCTTCATCTATTCTTCATGTATTAAGGTTACCCCAGGCTATTCTTTCAATGAACAAACTTCATCTGAGGATGTGCTGGCAAATTTAGCTAAGAAAATTTCTGGGTCAAGAAAAGCTGTAACCAGAGACTCTCTCATCTCCTTTGACAGGATCAAAGCGTCGTAGATGCTTAATCGGGCCGACAATTTCCTAAGATGAGCTAGCACATTGTAATCTACTTTGTATGATCCTTCAATTTTATCTTGATTATGTGGTTCTTCCACTGGTGAAGGTGGGGGTATCTCTTCTCAAGTCATTATTTTCTTTCTTTTATCAGTTGGAGCTGTTCTTGGTGGTAACACTTTTCCGCTCCTTAAGTTTGCTTCTGTGATTTCTTCTTCTTGAGATATCATTGTTGAATCTTCCGGTGTCTTTTCCTCGTCAAAAAAATCCAAGTTGATGGCAAGCAGTATACCGTGATGCTCAAGAACTGGTTTTTCGTTATCGGTGTTGTCGTAAGCGGTATCATTGATGTCTTCTTTGGAATTGACAACGAGTTCATCAAACTCGGGTACGATTTGAGAATCATTTTAGGGATCAATATTAAACTTAGATCGGTCATAATCAGTTATGTTATCATCAAAAATAGTTAAAACGTAGCCGAAATCACAATCATTAAACGTAGCCAAAAATAGTTAAAACGTAGCCGAAATCACAATCATTATATTTATAAGGCCCCGGAGGGACAAAAAGATAATCATACAAAGTCAACTGTTTAAGGATTTTCTTCCCTGAATCTTAGACAACTAATCTAGTAGAGGCAGCCCCTATCCTAACCGCCCTGTGCTATCAATCTTTGTATTGACGCTTTTCTTCTTCTTATTTATCTTTGACAATGATGGATCTCCTGACGAAACCTTCATCTCGAGCTTGGTATGCTGCGGACTCTGAATGGAGGCTTGTTTTGATGTAGACCGGATCTTGTTCAGTATTTTCTTGGATGATCTGCTC
Organism: Phalaenopsis equestris; assembly: GCF_001263595.1. Taxonomy (NCBI): domain Eukaryota; kingdom Viridiplantae; phylum Streptophyta; class Magnoliopsida; order Asparagales; family Orchidaceae; genus Phalaenopsis; species Phalaenopsis equestris. Next base: position 69,015 of record NW_018232425.1, on the reverse strand, counting down.
TAGACTTCATTCCATTCTTCTTTTGTATTTGTAGAAGCTTGTTTCGATGAATCCTGTATTTGATTAAAGACCCTATTGAGTTCATCCCAAGTTGTACTCCATCCATTTGTTCCAGTATACAAATCGATTAGAAAGATTAGCTCGGCTGAAATCATATTTATGGAACCTTTTTCAGGTTCTTTTAAATATTCTTTCAGGATTGTTATGTTCTCTTCTTTAAGGTTTCTCTCGAGCCAATCCTTAAAGACGAAGCATTTTTCTATAGTGTGCCCGAGTAACCGGTGGCATAGGCAATAATTTGGTTCATTCGTCCTATCAACCTCTTCAGGCTTCTTTGGATCTAGTAGTTTGAATTTTGGCTTCTTCATCAGACTTCTGAATATTTTAGCTATAGCTTCATCTTTGAAAGAGTACACCACCTTGCGTCACTCTGATAGGGACATTTTCTTATCCCCTGTTCGAGGTGATCCCTCTTAAGGTGGTCGCTGGTTGGGTTGATTATTTTGTTTCTAAGAGTATTGTGACAAAGAATGGCGATGTTCTTCTGCACATATTTTTATCGGCTGCTTCCCTTTATCGACGGTCGCCACTACTCCTGATTTATTTCAGAACACTCTGGTCACCTTAGCCTTTTTGTGTTGCTCCATGTGCTTAATCTCCTCTTGAAGTCTACTAGCTTTACTGAGTAGCTTCTTGAAGGATTTGATGGTGAGTCCCTTGAGCATAAAGCTACTGGCCCATGAATTTATTGGCCCATGGATGCTTTTGAGTAGTATCTCAAATGCATGATCTTTCTGTAGCCGAGGTTCATATTTCATGCTAAGGTTTCTCCACCTCAAAATATAATCCACTAGAGTCTTGTTAGGCTTTTGCTTTTCCATCATGAGCTCTCCAATAGACACATGGTGTTGTGCTCCGGCAAATCTTTTAACAAAAAGTTGTTCCAATTCAGAAAATATTTTAACTGACCTGTTGGGCACGTCAGCATACCAGTCGAAAGCAATTCTTGATAAGCTGTTGATGAACTACTGGAAGAGTAGAGCTTCACTATTTCTCGTGTTGTCACAGCTAACTCAAAAATGTGTTATTTGTTGAAGTTTGGGGCCACAAAACCCTTGGGAAAAGGCACGACATTGAATTCCTTCAAGGCAGGTCTACCCTTTAGAACCAATGCACCACACTTAGATTGGGTTAAGGTGTCCCGCACTTGCAATGCACCACA
>NW_018232425.1:66066-67703 GCF_001263595.1 Phalaenopsis equestris | reverse complement strand
TGGAGAATTCTTTCTATGTTGCTCAGTTGCTCATCTCTATTTTCTGAACCAACCTCTCTTCTTTCATTTGTGATGTGTATGATCTCTGGCTGATTGATCTCTGGAGAAGTCAATTGCAGAGCTTGTGATTGCCTTTGAATGGTGGCCATGGCGGTCATAGCTACAGTCATCTTTTCTATTCTTTTCTCCAGCAGACTAACTTTCTCATCCCTTAGGAAGATAGCTCTACACAGCTCATCTACGACATTCTATTCTGTGTGAGGTTGAGCCTCAAGCGCAGATGTGGTGGCTCTAGTTTCAATCACATGGACATCCATGAAATCCTCCTCCAAGTAATCATTGTAATCAAAATTTTTATTGTCGTTATTGACGGAAACTCCTTGTTCTTGAGCTAACTCGAAAATCTTGATCCTTAGTTTCTCAACTTTCTCTTCAATTATGGAATGACATACCAATAAATGAGGAAATTTATTTCTGAAGCTAAGATTTATTTTTGGGATGACATATTTTTGGGACGACCCATTTTTATATAAACAAGGAAAGGATATGATCATTTGAAGATTTGTACCATTAGAAGAAAAGTATGAAATTATCCAAAAATATCATAATTCTGATTTTGGGGGACATTTTGGTGTTGATAAAACAACATACAAAATTCTATAATCTGGATTTATTTGGCCTACAATTTCTAGAGATGTTAATGCTTATATCAAAACTTAGGATAGATGTCAAAGAGTAGGCAATATTTCTAGAAGAAATGAGATGCCCCTCAATTATATGCTAGAAGTTTAAATATTTGATGTTTGGGAATTAGATTTTATGGGACAATTTATACAATCTTTCGGAAATTTGTATATTCTGTTAGTAGTGGACTATGTATCCAAATGGATAGAAGTTGTTGCTTTACCTCGATGCGATGCTCAAAGTGTTGCAAAAATTTTTAAAATGAACATATTTTGTAGATTTGGGATGCTGAGAGTTATCATTACTGATGGGGGAAGTCATTTCAGAAATGTCATTATGGAGAAGTTATTAAGGAAATATCAGTATCATATAAATCATAAGATTTCTACTGCTTATCATCCTTATACAAGTGGTTTGGCTGAATCATCAAATCAGAAAATTAAAAGAATCTTGGAAAAATCTGTTAATTCAATAAAAATGGATTAGTCAGTCAAACTTGACTATGCTTTGTGGGCTTATAGGACTGCATATAGAACTCTTATAGGAATGTCTCCATATAGGCTAATATTTAGGAAAGCTTGCAACTTACTAGTTGAACTTGAGCATAAATTATATTGGGCTATTAAAGAGTTCAATTATAATTTAAAAGATGTTGGTGAGAAAAGATTGTTAAAATTAAATGATCTTGAAGAGATAAGGAATGAATCTTATAAGAGTGATAAGATTTATAAAGAAAAGATAAAAATGTGGCATGATCAAAAGATTCTTGCTAAAAATTTTTAGTGAGGGCAACAAGTTTTTCTGTATAATGCAAGGTTAAGATTATTTCCAGACAAACTTAAGTCCAGGTGGATGGGGCCCATTTGTTGTGATAAAAGTTTATCCTTACAGAGCTGTGGATATTAAAGATCATAATTCTGAGAAAATTTTTAAAGTGAGTGGACATAGACTGA
>NW_018232425.1:60668-66039 GCF_001263595.1 Phalaenopsis equestris | reverse complement strand
ATAAATATAATGATGGAATGATGTTGGGTCAACCAGAATGAGCACTGGTTGTGTCTTGCTGACGACGTAAAACCAAGCACTTTGTGGGAGGCAACCCATAACCATCAGTCCGTTTTTGTTCATTGTTGGTTTGAGTCTGATTAAGAAATTTAGGGTAGTATTTTTGAGTTTATTATGTGCTAATAATGATTTTTAGACTTTATTTAGTGACCTAGACATGTTTGAATGATAATTTTGACTTTAAGTTAACTGGTACAAAAATGTGCACTGGAGCTTAAGCGCCAGATCCGGTGCTTAAGCGCGACAAATTAATCACATGTCCAAATTTCAATTTCTAGAAGGTGTAACTGCAATTTAGTTGGAATAAACGTGTATTGGCAGTTTCTAATCGTGCCTAGAAGTTATGAGGGAGAATTAGGCTTATAAATAGAAGGGGTATGTGAATGAATTTCACTCCGAATTATTTTTAGCCCTAGAAGTCTAAAAAAGAGAGATATTTTGAGAAAATGTCTTCATGGGAGATGGATTTGAAGAAGAAGGGAGAAGCCATGAGGAAGAAGTTCATTAGTTAAAGTGCACAAGGGCTGTATAACGGTTTCTTAGTCGTTAGTATTGAAGGGATATCGGAGAAGATCAACAAGATAGAGAATACTATATCTGTATTAGAGACTAAGGTGCTTAAATTGCAAGCTCATCTAGAACATAATGGGTGGCAACTTAAGATGCAATTCAGCCATACCAGTTATATAGAGGAAGCAGATAAGGCGATGTTCCTTAAGCAAAAGTGAATAAAAAATGATAGTATTAGAGCTCGTCACCACCGTCCATTTTATCAACTCTATATTCTTGGAGAGAATACTGAGGACAAGAATTTTTTCCTTCTAATGAAGAGTGGCATTATGTTAAGTGTTAGGAATTGTGTGTTTGGAGTCATGTATTTAAGTGTGTTAGTTTTTATGTGTTGTGTTTAGTGTTTGTGTCACTTATGTTTGTAATTGTGAATGTGTGTTAAGTGTTTTGTACATAGGAAAATTTTCTCATTCAAGACTATTTGGAGAGAGAACTAAGTGTTAAATGTGTTTGTACATGTTTGTCAATAAATATAAGTTTGTTTTTATGAAAATTTGTGTTATTTTTAGCCTCGAATTGAATTAATTATTATGGAGAATTTTGAGAGAGAAGGGAGTTATAAGAAGTAAGAGTTATAAGAGAAGGGAGTTATAAGAAGTAAAAATAGTCATTTAAGTGCTTTGAGACCATTTAGGGGTGGTTTACTTAGGCTCATAGTGTATTTTACTTAAAATTAAAATTTTTGAAAATTGTGCACTGGTGCCTAAGCGCCACATCTCGCGCTTAAGCACGAGCCAACCCGAAAGGCAAGCGCCTAAGCGCCACTTACCCGCGCTTAAGCGCCGGTTAGTGAAAGATTAAAAGTGAATTTTAAGTCCAAAAATACCATTTTTAACCCCTCCTATCATCTTATCCAACTTAAGTTTGCGATTTTGAGGCCTAGGGCAAGTAAAATTTAAAGATTCTTGGTAGAATCAAGTGACATTTGCTAGATCCAAGTTCCTTAAGGTAAGAGCTTTACTTCTATGTAAAAATTTTGGATTTTCACCATTCATTTTAAGCTCAATTGGAAGATTTTGAAAATTTACTATTCATGGTGAAAAGTGAAGAAAAATCTATGGAAATTGCTTGGGAAGTTTAGTTAGTGCTTTTGGATGTTTAGTTTAGTGATTTAAACTTGATTTTTAAAGTTATTTTTGGAATTTATCAAATTTGTAGAATGGCACAAAGAATGAAAAGCAGCAGAGGAAAGAGCCCATTTGATTCGAGCAAATTTGTCAGTTCAAAAGCTCAGGATCAATATAGTGATGCTCTACAGTCATAAAAATTGATCCGGGAGCGATGTTTTAAGAGTCCAGGTGGTGAAGTAGAAGATTTGATAGTCCACTGACAGTGGGAGTAGTTCTGTTGTTTCTCTGCTATCGCAATGATTTCTATTGTAAGAGAGTTTTATGTAAATCACCTAGAGGCTGAGGACGATCGAGTTATGGTTTGAGGGAAGTTGGTACCTTTTACTCCAGAGGTAATCAACTTGTCTTACCATTTACCACCTAAGATTTTGTATTTTTATGCTAATTATAGCCCTACGAAAGTGGAGTTAGATGAGATTATTTCATACTTGTTTATTGGGAGAGGACTAGCAATGAGAGGAGAGTAAATTTCCCAACTTCAAAGTTATGTGCACCTTCAAAGGCCTGGAACTATTTCATTTCAGCTTGTCTGCTTCCAACCAATCATCTCAGTGAAGTGATCAGAGAGAGAGCAACGTTGAATTATTATTTTCAGGATGGAAACCCCGTTAACATAGGGGCTTTGATCTATCAAACTATTATTAGTTCGGATACAGCTGCTACTACTATAGGTATGGGATTTGCTTTCTTGATATTTTCTTTATGCGAGCAGGTTGGAGTAAAGTATGATAGTTGGGAGGAAGTTCTGTTACCTCTAAAGCCCATCACGAAGGTGAATGTGAAGACTTATTCTAAGCATTCAATTTTTGGCTGGAGAGGAGGATTTTCTAGGAGCTATGGATTAGAGACGTTTGTTGCATCTACATTTGCTCATCTTTATCTAGACCATCTACTTCACGTGCCTCTACATCTAGAGGTGATACCAAGACTCGGGATGAGTTATTGCAGAAGATGCTGGATAATATCAATTTTATCGCTGATAAGGTACAAAATTTAGAGCATTTTGCAGATCATACTAATAGTTATAATATAAGGAAGAGTGATTATGAAGAGAAATTCTACTCATCTTTGGAGAGTCTGATTAGAAGTGAACCAGGAGTACAATTTCCTCCATATCCTCGATATCCTGATTATGAGCCTGCAAAAAATGGTATAGCGATGATTCTGAGGAAGAAGAGTAGAGCTGAGAGATTCATTTTATGATTGTAATATGATATGAACTATGTGGTCTGAGCTTGCTACATTTGCATCTGTGTGCTGTTTTGGACTATGTTGTGTTTTGGACTTTTATGTTTTATTATTATTATGACGTTTGTGTTAGTTAATATTTTATTTTTAAATTTTAGGGTAGTAACTGTCATTTTGTGCTTAGTACTGTGATTTAGTAAGTTTAGAACTTAACTTAATTTCATAACTGTTATAAGGTAGAAAATCATGCTAGCTTAGATCTAAAACTTGAAATTCAAAAACTGTTGCCCTCTATTTTTCTTTTATCATGTTAGTGTGTTGTTTGCTCTTATACCCAGTATTTAAAAGTCTATTTGAATCTCTACATGTTAAACTAAAATAAAATGTTAGAAAATTTGATCAAAATTAATTTTACTCCTGTCTTTAGTTTCATACTTGTATAATTCAGATGTAAAAATTCATGTTAGCATGTTATTTCAATTTTAATTTCCTACATATATAATTATCTGATGTTAAACTGTTTAATCTGTTAAAAATTTAAGTTTCGGGGGATGAAAAATATTTTCAAAACTAGAATTTTATTTGTTCTCAAATGTAATACAAGTGAATTTGATTTTGAAAGAAAATTTGATTATGTATATGAAGTTATATTAGGGAAGTAAAATTTGATTTTAGAAATGAGTGAGAAAAGTTAGTTAAAATTTTAAGTAAAAAAGAAAAACCTTAAGTTAAAAAATTTTAGTATAGAAAATGATTTATATAAGTGACTATCTTTAGTAAGAAAAATTGTATTTTAGAAAAATTTAGATAATTTATACTTTTATTTTTTATACTTAAATTTCTTTTAATAAAATGATTTTCAAAACTATTATTATATATATAAGTAAAAGTTTTATATCAAGACTTTACTTTAGGACACGAGAAGTGGAATTGAAAATCATTGAAGATCCTATCCAGATATAGTAATCCTTGCTTGAAAAAGAAAAAGAAAAAGAAAAAGAAGAAGAAAAAGAAAAAGAAAAAGAAAATAAAAAGAAAAGAAAAGTAAAGAAATAGATGAAAAATTGAAAAAGAGAGGAGAAGTTGGATGATTAGTGCCTAATCAAAAATTGGTTCCACATCTGATCTTTCTAAAGTACAAGACTTAAGAAACTCTTAAGCTTAAAGATATAATATAATAAGTAAAATTATGCTTAATAAAAATTTTAAAGTGGAAATTATAGAATGCCTAAACTCTATATTTGGAGAAACTATAATATTTTTGAACTAGATAAAAACTCATATTTTCATATTTCTTAACATTAAAAATTTCTAAAACTCTAAGTTGGTCTCATTTTCTAATATTTTATTTCTGAATTGGACTAATCTAAATTTTAGTAACTCCTAAAGAAACTCCTAAAGAAATTCATATACATATTTTTGAGATATTGCACTTTAATGGAATGTATTTTTGTGTTTTTCTTACATATACAAGTAAAAATGGAAAAAATGCTTAATGAAGTGAAAAAGGATCAAATTAGGAGCACAAAAGGTAAAAATTTGTGCAAAAGAGTTTGGGCGCATAAGCGCCAGATCCGGCGCTTAAGTGCTAGTTAAACAGAGAAGGCCGAGCCGAAGCGCCGAGGACCCCGCGCTTAAGCGCCAGTGGCAGTTACTAGATGAGTAAAATCGGTTATCACGAATTTTGAAGAGGTTTTTGAGGCACCCATTGGCTTAATAGGTGGTTGTAACCACCATGGATAAAAATTATCATGAAATGATGCATCTCTTGGGCAAATACATCGAATCAAGACACATTTTGAAGAGATCCCAAGGCACCTCTTGGAAAGCTATAAAACAAAGAAGAGAGGACTTAGAAAGGATTCCTAAAAATATTGGCAAGTTTTGAAAGTTCTTCTTTGGGGAGTTAGTTCAGAGAGATTTTCAAGAACCACTTTTTATTTACTTTATCCTTATGTTTATTTTGTTTTGAGTGATTGCAAAAAAGAAGAGATTCAAAGGAAGTTCAAGAGTTTGGTGGAGGACTTGAGATAAGTTTTTATCCTTTTTTAGACTACTTTTGGTTTTAATGGAGACTTGTAGTTGGTTTGACAATTATTTGTTCTTTTAAACTAAAGTATAGTTTTGTTTTCTGCATGGATTTTGAGTAGTTTTCTTTATCTTTCTTCTTAAAATAATAAGTAATTAAGTTTTTGATGGAAGTTGTGGAGAGTATTGATCTTTAATGTTGGAAGAAGTTGTGATGATTTAAATCCATGCACTTCATTTACTTCTTGATTTGGCCAATCCATATGTTAAAATTTGTTGTGAGAACACGTAAGAACTGGGCTGGTATTGTCTCAGTCAACAATTGAAAAGAATCACATGAGGTTGTATGAATGAGAATGTAGTTCATATGATTGAGTGCAAATAAATAAGGAAAT
>NW_018232425.1:52802-60632 GCF_001263595.1 Phalaenopsis equestris | reverse complement strand
TTAGAGGACTTTAAAGTGACAGGTTAAAGCCCCCAACTTGGTTTATTGTTTTAGGTTCTGATACGAGAATGTTAGTCCCCAGGTGGAGGGAATTAAGGGAACTCTAGAGTGAGAGCTAGTATCTTCCCTGCCTAGCCGGTCTTCGGAACTATTCAAACTTTAAGTTAGCCAATGTTCTTTATAGCATCTCTAGTAAGGGTAATGAATATTATTGCTCTTATATGGCACAACACAATTTGCATACCTCCACAACAAGATTCTTATACTTATTACTGATTCGTGATAAGAAGAAATATATTTTCATATTAAGTACTTTTCTTCTACCAAAACTTTAGTTATCTTTTTACTATTTCGTTAAAATATCAAAATTACCAAAAATATTTAAATTTTAAATTCCTGCAAAAATTATTTTTAGTTTAAGTAATTATCTTTTTACAAAAAGAAAAACTTTCTAAAAAGTGCATATTGCATAATCTTCCCTATGGGTTGGATATTCATGTCTTAATCAAAAAGCCCTATATTACTTGATAACGATATGTATAAATGCGTAGAATCTCAATATAAATATATATAAATTAAAAAGTTAAATTATTATTTTTCTTCATGATTAAGTTTTTGGTTTTGTTGCAAAGTAAGGAAATAATAAATAAATATAAGTGAAAAATACCATCAGAACTATTGTTATAATGTGCATAAGCATTAGCTACGGGATCATAGAGTCATCCTCTATATCAAGGCAATCCTCTCCTGATTCACTAGCAGCAACCATACAAAATTCCAAATCGACGACTGGCCCGACTGTACCAAATCTGAGAACCTTTATCAAGTTGGGAGTTTGACTTTGAACATTCTATAATTTTTGAAAAAGTTATAATTTATCTTTTTGTAATTGTTTTGGCAAATGTCCCTGTTGAATTAAATTTTGTACACAAGGAGAACAGTAACCAAAAGGTAATTCCATTAATTCATTAATAACATCATCCAAGTTTACATGATTTTCAAGATCAGTAGAGGTAGAAGCACGATAAAATATGATTGGTATTGAACCAGCACTAGCGGACTTCTTGGACCTCTTTACTCTCGACCGTGGATTCATGTATCCTCATACATTGGCTCATATTTTCTTTTCTCGACATCTTTTAAGGATATCTCATATTAAGGTTTCTTCTATGTTGTCATCATTATTTCATCTTTAGAACTGTCCTCACCACCAATGTTGATGGTTGGTCTAGTCCATTCAACGATTAAGTTGGTTCTTCCCCATCCATGTCCCCGGCCTCGACCTCGATTGCGTGAACTAAAAGAACCTCCACCAATTTATTGCAAAAGTGGTGGAAAATTGCTGAAGTGGAGTTGAATGGTACTGTCATTATACTTCTTCTGAATCTTTACTTTTATTTTTCACAGTTTCACGAAAGAAAACAGTTTTCTTCGGAGGCGCGTAGTAGGCATCATCTTCATGAATGCCAATTTCATGAACTGAAAACGATTGTAGATCTCCCTTGATGAAATATTCTTTTCCTCCTTTGTAGTACTTGATGCACCGGTGTAGAGATGACGGAACCATGTTGTGTTCATGAATCTACGATCGACCAAGTAGAGCGTTGAAAGAGGTTTCGATGTTGATGATACGAAATTTGACGGTTGTTGTTAGTTCTCCAACCTTCATAAACAATGTAATCAATCCAAATAGGCTAGTGTTCGTAAACTCATCAAGTGGAGAGATGCACCATGATCTACTAAAACTCTGGACAACACAAATCTGTCGATGTTAACGGAGATCTAGAGTGGACGATTGTGGTCAGCGGTACCAAGCAACAAATCTTCATCTGTGAAGTTTACCACAGGCTGTTCTTTCAACGAACAATCTTCATCCGAGAATATGCTAGCCAACTAGGTTAAGCAAATCTCTGGGTCAAGCAGACCTGTCAATCAAGGCTGTAACCAGAGACACTCTCATCTCCTTTGACAGGATTAGAGCGTTGTAGATGCTTAATCGGGCCGGCAACTTCCTAAGATGAGCCAGCACGTTATAATCCACTTTATGTGGTCCTCCAATTTTCACTTGATGGTGTGGTTCTACCTCTGGTGGAAGTGGAGGTAGTTCTGCTCGAGTTATTATTTGTTTTCCTTTATCTATTGGAGCTATTCTTGGGGGTAACACTCTCTCGCTCCTTAAGTTCACTTCTATAATTTCTTCTTCTTGAGATATCATTGTTGAATCTTTCGGTGTTTCTTCTTTGTCGGAAAGATCTAAGTTGATGGCAAGTGGTGCACCGTGGTGCTCGAGGATTGGTTCCTCACTATCGGTGTTGTCGTAGCTGGTATCATTGATATCTTCTTTAGTTTTGTTAGTGAGTTCATCAGACTCAAGTATGATTTGAGTATCATTGCGGGAATAGAGATCGAGGCTAGATTGGTCATTATCAGTTACGTTATCACTAGAAACGGTTAAAACGTAGCCAAAATCACTATCAACGTAGCCAAAATCACTATATTCATAAGATCCCAGAGGGACAAAAAGATAATCATATAAAGTCAAGGGTTCGAAAATTTTCTTCCCTGAATTCGAGACAACCAATCTAGTAGAGGCAGCCCCTATCCTACCTCCCGTGCTATCAATCTTTGTAGTAGTAGTCTTCTTCCTCTTTGTCTTTGACAACGACGGCTCTTGTGGCGGAATCTTCATCTCGACCTTCACAGGATGAAGATTCTGAACGGAGGCTTATTTTGATACATTCTGAATTTGATTCAATATTTTCTTAGACGATTTGCTCCAAACTTCATTCCATTCATCTTTTCTAATATATGTGGAAGATTGCTTCGATGAATCCTGGATTTGATTTAGGTCCCTCTTCTCTAATATAGGGATCAATTAGAGAGATTGGTTCGCCCGAAATCATATTTATAGAACCTTTTTCAGGTTCTCTTAAATATTCTTTCAAGATCATTATATTCCCTTTTTTAAGATTCTTCTCGAGCCAATCCTTAAAGACAAAACATTCTTCTATAGTGTGCCCAAGCAACCTGTGGTACGGGCAATATTTTGGTTGATCCTTCTTGTCGACCTGTTCAGGTTTCTTCAGATCTGGTAGTCTACACTCAGGCTTCTTCATCAGACTTCTAAACATTTTAGACACGGCTTCATCTTTGAATGAATACACCATTTTTGTCGTTCTGCTAGAGATATTCTCTTATTCTCTGTTCGAGATGATCCTCCTTCAGGCGGTCAGACTTCTAAACATTTTAGACACGGCTTCATCTTTGAATGAATACACCATTTTTGTCGTTCTGCTAGAGATATTCTCTTATTCTCTGTTCGAGATGATCCTCCTTCAGGCGGTCGTTGGCTAGACTGGCTATTCTATTTCTGAGCCTGTTTTCATGAAGATTGATGAGGATTTTCTGCATATATCTTCATTGGCTTTTTTCATTTGTTGACAGTCGCTACTGTTCCTGATTTCTTTTCAAATACTCTGGTTGCGTTAGACTTCTCATGTGAATCCATATGTTTGATTTCTTCTTGAAGACTGTTGGCTTTACTAAGTAGCTTCTCAAAGGATTTGATGGTAAGTCCTTTGAGCTTGAAAGCTACTGGTTCATGAATGCTTTTGAGTAAAATCTCAATTGCATGATGTTCTTGTAGCTGAGGTTCACACTTTATGCTAAGGTTTCTCCACCTCAAGATGTAATCCAGCAAAGTCTCAGTGGGCTTTTGTTTTTCCATCATGAGTTCTCCTATAGAGACATGGTGTTACGCTCCGACCAATCTTTTCACAAATAATTTTGTTCCAACTCGGCAAAGGTCTTCACTAATACATTGGGCAGATCGACATTCCAATCGAAAGCGATCCCTGACAAGCTGTTGACGAACTGTTGGAATAACAGAGCTTCACTATTCCTTGTTTTGCCACAACTGGCTCGGAATTATGATATATGTTGTTTTGGTTTTCCAATCCAATCAAATATCTTCCAATCCAATCAAATCTCTTAAAGTTTGGGGCCACGAAACCCTTGGGGAAGGGTACAACATCGAATTCCTTTAGTTAGGGTCTACCCTTTAGAATCAACACATCGCCCTTAGATTGGGTTAAGGCCCCCTGAACTTGCTCGACCATTTGCTTAAATTCTTTCTTTGGTATGGCACTCGATGGAGAATCCTTTTTTGGTTACTCATCTCTATTCACTGAGGCAACTTCTCTTCCTTTATCTATAATTCCTTCTTTCATCCATGATATGTATGATTTCTGGTTGGTTGATCTCTGGAGAGGCTAGTTGTAGTGCTTGTGTTTGCCCCTGAATGTTGTCCATGGCGGTCATGGCGGCGACCATCTCTTCTATCCTTAAAATTTCTAAATATTATTTAAGGCCAAATTTCTAAAATTACATTTTTGCCCCTAAGGTTCTATCACCTCATAATTTGTCAAATTCAATCAATTCACTTTAGAATTTTTATCCCACCTCAAACATGGGTCAATTAAGACACCAGAGGAGAAAATGTGATTTTTCAAAATTTAATTTTATTTAAATATTTATTTTAATGCAAAAAATATGATTTTTTAAAGAAAATTCCATAACTTGACCAAGGCAAAGCCTTATATCATGAAATTCTTACTGGTGGTAGAATTAGACCAAAGAAGCATTGGGACCAAATTTCATGATTTATTGAGTTATATTTGAATTTAAGAACTATTTTAAATTCTGGAGTATTTATTAATTATAAAATATTTTAAAAGTGAAAAATTAAGTTTTATATTTTTATTAAATCTCTCTAATGTCAAGGAACCTAGATACATAACAAAGAAGTTCTCTGATCTTTAAATCATAATGGATGTTTGAGCACCTAATGTTATGATTTTTATCATTTTTTAATTATCTAAAAATTAAGTCATTTAGATGTTTCAGTTTCCCAAGGCTAATTTTCTTTGTGTTTTAGGTTTGGTGGAAATTAAGTGTATTCTTAATGACTTAACCCATGAAATCTTTTCCAAAGGGTTCTCTGGTCATAACAAACCTTCTAAAATTGTCTTGGATTTTTCTAAGAAACATGCTAATTATTATGATTAATTTATGCAAATAATAGACATAAACTTGGAAAATATGAGTCTTTGTCTAGTGATATCCTATGAGTTTGGAAAAATCAGAGAATGTTTCCTAAGTTAGAGGCAACAATATGCCAAAATTTCAAGTCATGGTGAGATGTCTACATGGATGGAGAATTAAAAGACTTAAAACCATATTTAATTAATTAAAAAAAATATGCATCAAACATACTTCAAGTATTTTTCACATTATTCTCCTATGTTCACTGAGCAAGAGGGTATTTTTATTTTATTTTTGTGATTTTTCTACACCAAGGTACGGATTATTGAAGTTAGGGCTATTTTTAAATCAGAAAATACCCTATTTATATATTTAAATGCGCGGCGCTGACTAGATCCTAGGCGGCTCCGAAACTTCACGCGACGCGCTACCATTCGACCCCACCATCCACCTCAGTGCTAACTCCGCGGGCGATTCATGTATGAAGATGCTGTCTGGCTAGATCTCATCCGTTGATGAGATAAAAGCGTGATTGGACGACTCCCCGTCATCATCCCCAATGCCTTAGCCCAAGAACCATCCATTTTCAAAGCTTAAGATCTCACTCATTTCATAACCAAATTAAGTGCAGTTTATTTCTAAATGCTTGTCTAGGTGTGATGAACACATCCATACGGTAATCATGCAATTAAATTAAGCCTAATCAAATGTAGAATCAAAATAGGCTCGGGAAGAGGGGGAGTTCAATACCTTTTCTCTGAGAAGGGAAGCTTTGATCAGAGGTGCTCGACACATTTATGGAGGTCCAAGGAGGCTAGTGATTAAGCCTCTTGCTGTGATGAAAGGCTTAGGTAAGAATTCGACCAAGTCGATTTCCAGTGTTGGTCTAAAGCTATGCTAGGGGCTCTATATGAAGGGGATTTTATGGGGCTTCTTCTTCTTTCACTGTGGTGAAGGTGTGGGTGAGTTTAATATGATTTTGGAGGAGTGTAGAGGTGTTGAGAGCTCTGTTATTTCTTCGGCAAGGTTTTGACCTCAAAAATTGAACTCCGGCGTGCGGATTAAAGGCAATGTGGTGGTTGGGTTGCATTGAGGCGGTCTCGGGAGGTCTCAAACAGGCTTTAGGAGTAATTTGGACAGATCTCTCTAAAAAATTTTTAGCACCCCTTTCCATGGTCGTGGAGGTGACCTTTTTATAAAATGGACTTTAGGGTGGTTGTCATGGCCAATTGGGGGATGAAAATGCTTGCTTAGATGAAGGGTAGAGAGGCTCTAACATTTAATTTGGATGAGGTGGCCTGGATTTTGAATTAGGTTTGATTCCATACGGGTGGCTATCAATTTAGACATTTTCCGACCACTTGTCCAGCCTTCTAGGCCAGAGGAGGTGTCTAGGAGGTCAGGTGAGCCAAGGGAATGTGTCACAACAATTAAATGGGTTGGTGTTTAGTTTTGGCAAAAACAAAAATATTTAGTTTTGGCAAAAATATCCTTAGCTTAAGAAAATATGGAATGAAATCCCTTGATTTGGGGATCCCTTGGTCCATAAATCAATTATGTTGGATTAGGTGGGTTTGTGTCAGTAGTAGGGGTCCTAGTTTTGGCTGAGGTGGATTCAATTTGATCATACTTGATCGAAGTTGGTCGCGTTGGGTTTGGGTTCACTGTGGGTCCAAATGAACAAAGCTTGGGTTTGGACTATGCTAGCCATGTCAATTGGACAAATTTATTGATGCATTTGATGTAGATGATTGTAATGAACATTTTTGGTGAAGGATTGAATGAATTTTGAGTTTAATTGGAGGGTCAATTTGAAGGATTTTAAAATTTTGGTGAATTTGGGCATGTGGGGCTAGAATTGGGTTTACATTAGGCTAGGATTTGAATTTGGCTCAATTTAAAGGTCCAAATTATCAAGGGAGGTGCTATGAAAATTTTTCATTAAGGAATAAAGTGGAAATTTTGGGGCTAAGGCAATCAATTTTGAGATATTTTTTGGGATATTTTGAGGCATAGCCAATTTAGGGCAAAATTTGGGGCTTTTAACTTAGGTTGAAATTAAATGAAATTGAGGCTTCACCAAGTCCAATTGAAGGTCAATTTTGATGTTTATGAATGTTATGAAGAGTTTTCAGTATAAATTGTGGCAAATTGAGTGGGCTATGGGTTTAATTGGGTGAGATTAGGTCAAGTGTCCAAAATTGGGGCTTTGACCTAAATCAAAATTGGGCTCAAAGCATGGGCCAATTAAGCATGAATTTGGTTTAGATTGGTCACATGGAAAGTTAATTTAATTTTAGTATTGAAATTGGGAGAAATTTGGGCTAAATTGATGGACATTTAAGGTGAAGTTGGATAAATTGGGCCTTTAAAATCAATTTGGGGTTTTGGTCAAAATGGTCAAATTGGTCCAAATTGGGTCATGTGGTAGTTGAGAAAAATGAAATTGGGAATATTTCCAAGGTTTTGGGAATTTTTCAAATTCTGGTATAAGGAGGGGCATTTTGGTAATTTGGCAATTTGGGTATTTTTAAAAGATTTGAAATGAATTTTGAACAAATTTGGGTATTTTGGGTAAGTTTTGGCATTTTGGCCAAATTTAGGATTTCAAGGGTACTTAGGTAATTTGGGGGAGTTTAAGGGCATAATGCCAAATTGGGTATTTTTGGTAGAATTCGGGTGTCAACCACAATAAATGAGCTATGGACTAAAGGGAATCCCGTTTGGGTCCTCTATGTACTGGTCTTAACTAAACCCTAGCCTAGGGCCAGAGAGCCTAGGGCCAGA
>NW_018232425.1:35165-52738 GCF_001263595.1 Phalaenopsis equestris | reverse complement strand
TCAAGAAACTTTGGGTTTATGAGTGATTGTGAGTGAGGTGATTGTAGTGAGTGCCTTAGCTCTAGACCAACACCCAGGGTCAACCCTACGGTCAAGCAATCCTTTGGGAACTCTCCTTGAGCTTCCTCATAATGACCCCACCTACTAAGTGCTAGATGTTAGGACCAATTTGTAAAGCTTCAAGTTGAGTAAAGAGGAGTTTAGAATTTCTAATGGTGAGGGTTTCTTTTCTAGTTTTCTAGGAATAGTCAACAGGAAAGTTCTATGGCTAGACCCTAGGCTACTAAAGAGGAAGAACTGGACCTCACGCAAAAGTGAGGTCAACATTTCATAACAATCATCTATACAATTTTGATCAAGCAATTGGCTCATAGTCATGGCTAGCCTAACCCAAACCCAACTTTTAGCCATTTGGACCCAAATTGGACCCATGCACCAAAATTAATTTAGCCATCTCAAAACCACCAGATTGATAACTCCACAACCACTAAGTACACTCTATTGACCAGGCTAAACCCCCTTGGACCAACCATGGTGAGCTATGGACCATTGGATCCCTAAATTAAGGGATTTATGCCCATTTATGAGCCTTAACCAAAAATCTTTGCCATTATCACTTGCCATTGAGGGTTAATTAGGGTTTATTATAATTAACCCTCCCACTGGCTCACCTTACCTCCTCGCCACCTCCTCTGGCCCTGCCGCCAGCCTAGTGGCACTAAAACACTGAAACTGAGAGCCCCAAGCCAAAATTCAAACCCAAACTCACCCATCTGAGCTGGCCAATTCCACTTGGCTTTAAAACTTCAAAACCCTCCACCTAAGCTCCATTTTGCACCCCTCAATTGGCCATGATAGCCACCCTTGGTCATTTTTATTTAAACCTCACCTCCATGGCCAAGAAAGAAGAGCTAAAATTTACTTAAGGAAACTCTGCCACATTGCTCTTAGAGACTCCTTAAGACCTCCTCAGTTCAAGCCCACCATTTTCCCTCACTTATCCTCACTGTGGAAGCTCAATTTTGAGCTCAGATTTCTGTCAAAACCAGGATAGATCTCTCCACACCAGTGAACCAAACTTCAATTAAATGTGCACACACCATCCCTACAGTGAAAGAAGCTAATTCCCCACAAAAGCCCCCTCTGAAATAGCCTCTAACTTATCTCTAAACCAACACCTGAAATCGAGCTTGATTGAATTCATACCTAGACCATTCATCAAGGCTTGGGACTTCATCCGGAGGTTTGTTGGGACCAATCGAAGCTACCACAACCATCTGATTGAGGCCTGCCCTCTCAGATAAAGGTATTGAACTCCAACCCTAAACTGAGCTTGTTTCGACCCTCCCTACGTATTTACTGTATTTCATACCATACATACTGAATAAATGTGTTTGTCTTGAGTAGATGAACGCTTAGGAACAAACCCCATGCGATTTTGTTGAGTTTAAGCCAAGATCTTAAGGTTTTACTATGAATGGCTCACGGGTTAGATCACTTGGGGATGATAACGGAGAGCCGTCCGATCGCGCGTGTATCCAATGGACGGAGGAGATCAAGCCAGACATATTCATGGTGCATAAAGTGTGGTCCGCGAGGAGGCCTCGTGGCTAGAGACATCAAATGGTGGAGCGATGCGTGGAGCCTTCGGAACGGATGAGGATGAGTTGGTGTCGCGTGGATAAATAGAACAATAAGGATTTTTGAATTATTTTAAAAGCTTAAACTTCAAAAATCCATATCTTTCTCTAGAAAATCATCAAAATAAAAGAAAAATACCCTATTGCTTAGTGAGCAGAAGAGAATAATGTGGACAAAAATAAAAATTATTTTCTCACTCCCTGATTTTTAATTAATTAAATATCCTCTGTGGTATTTTAATTCTCCATGGCTTAAAGCATTTCACCATGGCTTGAAATTTTAAGCATTTGTTCCTCATGACAGTGGCCATGTCTTCTGATTTTTTCAAGGTCAGAGGGCATCTCTATGCTTATAACCTTAATTTTCAAGCTAAGGTGACCATTTTGGCTCTTTTTAATTATATAAAGCAAAATATCACTTGAAAAATTATGAGAACTATTTTAGTAGGTTTCCTGTGGTTAGAGAAATCCAAGAAAATTATTGTGATGTTTTGAATCATTTGTGAATTTTTATACTTAGTTAAATGCAAATACCTTGTATTAACTTGTGTAAATTAAATACATATAAAAAATTAGCAAAATTAACTCCACATTGTTCATAAAAATCATATCTACCCACTATAAAAATTTGAAATTTATTTGGCTTGATTTAAGCACTAATATGTATTTTCTAAGAAATCTTGTATTTTTGTACAATGATAGTTATAATAAATTAAATACACTTAGAGAGATTATGAAAAGTAGTTTTATGAGTTCCTTATGATCATTGGCACTTAGAAAAAATAAAAATTATTTTGGGAAAAATACTTGATTTTTGACCCATATTTTGGATTTAAAATAATTAAAAATGAATAAAAATTCAAAAAATACAAAAATATTTCAATATGTGCCTACTTATCCTCTGATCACTTGAGACTCAATAAAATATTTTTCCTAATTTTTCTAAGATTAAAAACAAGTTTCAAAAGCTTAAAAATGAATTTTCTTTATTTTCTCACAAAGATAATTATATTAAATAAATTAAAAATAAAAAAAATAAAATTTGATTCTCTGAGTTTTTTGAACTAAGTGGAGTTAAATAAAATTATAAAAATAATTTTTTCTAATTGAAACACTATTTTCTATTCAAATAAATCATGAAAATTGATCTAAAATTAAATAATAAAAATATAAATTTGATTAAGAAAATCATGAAATTTTTCCTAAGTGTTTATCTGACCTTAGGAAACCTCTAATAATTTTTCCATAAATATAAATTTTATTTTGGATAATTAAATAAAGTAACTTTTGAAAATCCTATTTTCTAAATTTAAATAATCTTCTAAATTAAATTACATTTTAAAAATCCACATATTCTCTTATGATACTTTAATTACCTCATAGATTTGACACTCTAACCCTCAAAGTCATTTAAGTTGTGAGTTATGAGATAATGTACCCCAAGGGCAAGATTTTCATTTTGGACATTGGCGCCTTATTCAAAAATTAAGATTAACCAGAGATAAATGGGTAACTTTGATCCTAATAAATCCTAATAAACATGTTTGGGTTCCTAATAAACATGTTTGGGTGATTGAAATACAATGAGATTATAAGATAGAAACTCACCCACCACCTTTGTACAGCATCAATAGATAATAATCTCCCCCAATCTTCATGACTTTGAAGTCAACTAACATCAAAAGTTTCTTAAGTGAGGGGCTTAAGCTAAAAGGATGATAATTTACTTTCCTTAGACCCAAAATTGATGATAATGTGATCTTTAAATGAAAATACATGTCACTTAAACTAAAATCTTAACCTTCACCAAATTCCCCTTTATGATTGCTAAGGGCTTGGTAGTGACATAGGCTCAATATCTAAGCTCAATTGATTTGATTTAGAAGATAATTGGGTTGATAATTAATATCTCTAAACACTCCAAGTCTAACTTTACTTGTGAGCACCACAAACTTAAATGACTTAGACTTGCCTTAGGGGTGCTCACTCACATAACTCTTAAATGAAACGTTAATTGATTTATCGAGTACCTTATCCTTAGGATAATTGGATTGCTGAGTTTCACTAAGTCACGGGGTAGTCACACTCAACCTCGGATGATTATTGGAACTTTATGATAAGATCAAAATGAACTCGGGATATTTCAAGAGATATTCAAAGTGATCTAGGGTCACATCTTGAACATTTTGAAATCTATTGGATATTTTGAAAGGAAAATTGGGCCTGCCATATTTTGTCTAGTAGGATCTTCCAAGATTCAACTAAATCATAACTTAGAGTTTGGTAGCTAAACCTTCATCTACTCTTGCAATTTAAACTTTCCTGCAATATTATCTACATATCTTGCAAGTACTGACCTTTAAGGTGGTGGAATAAGAAGACTTGCCAGGTACGCTTTTACATTTTATAATACCATTTTCTCTTTTACTTTTTGCACTATACTTTCATGCTTACAAAACTTGCATGTTAAACAACGATGCCACCCTGCATGAAAACCAAAAAACTGCTTTGATAGCCACAAAACTAAAAGCAAAATTAAAATCAACCAAGATAAAATTCACCACCACTACATTCCAAATATAAGATAACTCAATATTCAATCACAAACATCACAAACAACAATTGCAACTAAATTAAGACATCTCTATCGGATGATCGGGAATCCCTCAGAGGAGGTAACCTACGGTTGCTAAAGAGACTTCCTACAGTCTAAATGAAAGTATGGAACTCATTAAGTTGACTTTTGTAATTTCATTTAGACTAAGTGGATCTAATAGAAAATAGTCGTACCGGAACGAGGGAACCGCAGGATCCTAATCGGTGTCGCGATAATAAACTTTAATATACCCTTCTATTATTTAAGGAACTATAACCATAGGGATTTCTGATTTGACATCATAACTTGACACACTAGAAACTTAAACTTGTCACGACAAGGAGCTTGGAGCTAGCATGGTGGGCAACACGACCATCTTCAATAACAAAACGTGTCTACATCAGCTAAACCATTCTTTCCTTAGAATTAAAAAACAAGACATAGGATTTCGTAGTTGTTTGCTTATGCAACATAAATCCCCACCCTATCTTTAGGCCATTGTACAGCTTTGTTGTATAATTTAAGCCCTAACTCGTCTTAGGACTCTGAGATTGTCGTTCATCACGACCTAAATCCTGACATCTTCCAGGCTATTTGTGTGATTGTTTCACATGAATGTAAGCCTTAAATTAATAAAATTGGTAGGATGAAACACCTACATATTTCTCCTCAAAACTGAAGCCAAATATTAGGATAGCTTGGGAAGTCACCAAGGTTCTCCTCCAGATCTATAACATCCCCTAGTTCTTCCTCCTTTGGATTCTACAACAAATGTTCAAAATTTGAAGCATTCCCCATTCACAACTCTTTGTCTGATCTCGTTGAAAAGTCCTATCCTTTTGAACTTCTTGAAGATAATATTATCTAATTTTTATCGAGAGTTTACTTAGGTGACTTCGGTTATCTAAGATGTAATTAACTATAGGGGCTTGACCTTATATGAAGCTTGTCAGAACCAAGCTTAATATAAACCCTATTTAATTCTTTTTATTAAATAGGGTAACTTGTTGGCAAATAAAGGGTTTTGCAAACCAAACGGATGTCGTATATTTCTTAGTTTATTTGATCGAGCCTCATCCTCAAGTCTTGTGTTTATCCTTCGGGATAGATATAGGGTTTGAGGCATAGTATTCTTTCATTTAAACTATGGAAAATATGAGGTCAGTTTGATTTCATATTTTTGTAAACTATATATACATATGTAAATTAAAATGTCCTTCCAAAGCGGGCGATGAGATTTCGATTCTGGTGACCGACAGCTTCCAACGGCAACTCCAACCCAAAATAGTGCTGATAATCCTACATGTCAAAACTGAAACCATAACTAAAAATTAAACAAGATAAAATTCACCACCACATTAATTAAAATATAAGACAACTCAAAATTTAATCAGAAACAAAATAAAATAAAAATTACAACTAAATTAAAACTTCTCTATCGGCCAATCAGAAATCCCTTGGAGGAGGTAAGCTAAAGTTGCTAACGAGATTTCCCACGATCTAAATAAAAATATGGAACTCATTGAGTTCATTTTAGTAAATTCTTTTGTACTAAATGAATCTGAAACAAAATATTGATGTCGGAATGAGGGAACCGTAGGATCCTAACCAGTGTCACTATAATCAACTTTAATATTCCCCATAACATTTAAATAACCATAACCTTAGGAAACACTTGATTTGACATCATGACTTGACACATTTAAAAACCTAAACTGGCCAGGACGAGGAGCTTGGAGCTAGCATTGTGGCCAGCATGATCATCTTCAACCGCAAAACACGTCTACACTAATTAAACCATTACTTAGAATTAAACAACTGAGCCATATGATTTTGAGGTGGTTTTCCTAGTGCGAAAAAATCCTCAACTTATCTTTAGGCCTTCTATGACTCTGAAATAAAATATAAGCCCTAACTCGATTTAGGATTCTGAGGTTGTCGTTCATCACAACCTAATTCCTCATATCTTCCAGGCTTTTCGTGTGATTGTTTCACATGGATGTAAGCCCTAATTAAATAAAACTGGCAAGATGAAACATTTAAATATTCTCCTCTAAATTGAAGCCAAACCATAGGGTTGACTAGGAAGTCACCAAGGTTCTCCTTAGGATCTGTGACATCCCCTAGTTCTTCTTCCTGTTCTTCTTCCTTTCGTTCTTCTTCCTTTCGATTCTAAAAGTAAAATGTTCCAAATTTGAGTCATTCCCCCTTCACACCTCTTTATCCGATTTCATTGAAAATTACTATTACTTTGACCTCTTTGAAGAAAATATCCCCTAAATTTTATTGAGAGTTTTCTTAGGCGACTTTGGGTGTCTAAGATGGAATTAACTATAAAGGATTGCCTTTATAAGAAACTTTTCTGAACCCAGCTTAATATAAACCTTATTTAATTATGAACCCAGCTTAATATAAACCCTATTTAATTTTTCATATTAAATAGGGGAACATGTAGGCTTAAAAAAGTGGCTTTCACATACCAAATGGATGTCATATAATTCTTAATTTATTTGGTCAAGCCTCACCCTCAAGTCTTATGTTTATCTTTCAGGTTAGATACATAAATTTAAGTGTAGTGCACTTTCATCTAAATTTTAAAAGATATAGCATCAGTTTGATTTCATATTTTTCTAAATATATATAGGTAAAGGGGCATATATATATATATATATATATACATATATATATATATATATATATTATATGTGTGTGTGTGTAAATTAAAATGTCCCTCCGAAGCGGGCGACAAGATTCCAATTCTAGCGACCGACAGCTTCCGCAATACGACCGCCTAATTATTGTGTCTACATAATGTTCTTTGTTTGTAAATGTTATTAGGTGGTTTACTGGACTGGAACCTCTTTTGTTGCACTGCCTGACAACTCCTGCATCTTATTCTGCAAGATTTTTTCTGCTCTCATATTGATGTTGGGGTGTTGGATATTCCTCTCTGGAATGTCTTACTTAAGCTGCTAGCTGAAACTTTTCTTAAATATACATTTGTATGTATCTGCATATATAGATATATACATATGTATACCATGTATGTGTGTCGACTACCAAATATGTATTGGGTCTGATATATCTGCTTTTTGTTTTTTTACTGGCCAAGTATCAAGAGGATTACCTTCGGGTTTCTTCACGCCTATGCTAAGATTTTAGCACAGAGGCAATCTGATTTTTGTATGGAATACTATGGTTCTAGATTCTCAATTAGAATTTCTCATGTCCGTTATTGTGCTCACTGTACAGATTTGTAGTGGCTTTTCTTTTCGCATAAGATGGTTATAGACTGTTCTCTAAGGGGTATTAACTTTGATATCACTAAGAGGCTATTTTGCTGGTGCTTTCCATTTTTTTCTTTAAGTTGCTACAGGTCCTTTTTGCATAATATCTTGACAAGGAATACTTTGTCACTACATGCCTCAAACCTTCATTTTTGGTTTGCTATCTGTTCTGCTTTCCATTGATTTGGAGCAACTCTACCAATTGGTCTATCTGTTTTGGAGTTATCTACTATGGAAGCTCATTTGGTTGGTGTTTCTGACTGGGAATACTGTTTTGAAGCAACTTTTTTGTTTATGTATCCTTTTCAAGATTATTTTTATGCTTACTTGCACAGGTATACTTGTTTTTGGGCTTTTTAAAATTTTTTGCGGTATACTTCTATTTTTTTTAGATTTTTTTTGCGTGTGTTGTACTGTGGATGGTGAAACCTCTAGGATCATGTTTAAATCTACTATTTGGATTTCAGACTTGGGATCCACCACCCCTCCTCCTTATTTAACCTTCCTTTATATTAACACGTAGGGAGCCATGAGTGTTCTATATATATATAATTTCAAATAAAGTATTCTATGTTATAAAATAATTTACCGTTACTCCCTAACAATTGCACTAAAAACTTGATACACGGTTTTTGTTATGCATTGTAAGTATCTTTCAATACTACAACACACGACATCACAAAAAGAAAATATGCAAATCAATCAAAATAAAAATCACTTCATTATAAATATTTTTATATTTTAAAATCTCTAAGCATCCAAACCCAATAATTACACAAGTATACATATCGCTCAAGTAATAAAGGGCTCTAATGGAGTCCTAAGTATCAATCCCATATAGAGTTGGAAATTCTTATAGTTATAACTTAAAACACAATAATAAAACTACAAAAAAATAAATAATAAAAATAAATCTAATTTAAATTTAATGTATGTTAAATAAAATGCAACCTATAAGGAATTATGTTAACTAAGCTATTTTCTAAACTTTAAAATTAAACTTACTAAGACTAACTTGGGTTTTGTAATGAAGAGTTCAATTTTATGAAAATAGTGTTTTAATTACAAAAATTATTTTTATACTTTTATTAGACTCCTCTTAGTTCAAAAAATTCAGAGAATTAAATTTTATTTTATTTTTATTTTTAATTTATTTAATAAAATTATCTGAGTGAGAAATTAAGGAAAATTGATTTTAAGCTTTTGAAACTTGTTTTTAATCTTCGAAAAATTAGGAAAAATATTTTATTGAGTCACAAGTGATTAGAAGACAATTAGGCACATTTTAAAATATTTTTATATTCTTGGAATTTTTAATCATTTTTAATTATTTTAAATCTAAAATATGGCTCAAAAATCAAGTATTTTTTTCAAAAGTTTTTTATTATTTTTCCTAAGTGCCTCTAATCATAAGAAACTTAGAAAACTACTTTTCATAATTTCTCTAAGTGTATTTAAATTATTATAATTATCTTTGTACAAAAATACAAGATTTCTTAAAAAAACATTATAGTGCTTAAATCAAGCCAAATAATTTTCAAATTTTTACAGTGGGTAGATATGATTTTTCTGAATAAAGTGGAATTGATTTTGTTATTTTTTTATATGTATTTAATTTACACAAATTAATAAAATGTACTTAAATTTAATTAAGTGTAAAAATTCATAAAATGATTCAAAGCATCACAATATTTTTCCTAGACTTCTTTGACCACATAAAATCTACTAAAATTTTTCTCATATATTTTTAAGTGATTTTTTATTTATATAATTAAAATAAGCCAAAATAGTCACCCTAGCTTGAAAATTAGGGTTAGAAGCATAGAGATGCCCTTTGACCTTGGAACAATCAGGAGACATAGCCTCTATCATGAGGAACAAATCCTCAAAATTTCAAGCCATTGTGAAATATTTTAAGCCATGGAGAATTAAAATACCATAGAGGGTATTTAATTAATTAAAAATCAAGGAGTGAGAAATTAATTTTTATTTTTAGTCCAAATTATTCTCCTCTGTTCACTATGTAAGAGGGTATTTCTTTTATGATTTTTTCTAGAGAAAGATATGAATTTTTAAGGTTTAGGCATTTAAAATAACTCAAAAATCCCTATTTATCTACTTATCCACGCGGCGCCAACTCATCCTCGTCTGCTCCGAAAGCTGCACACGTCCTCCCCCATTTGACATCACCAGCCACATTGCCTCGACACAGACCGTGCTTTATGCACAATCAATCTATCTGACTTGATCTCCTCCGAAGGTTTAGATACATGCGCGATCAGACGATTCTCTGTTATCGTCCCCAAGTGACCTAACCCGTGAGCCGTTCAAACTAAAACCTTAAGATATTGGCTTAGAATCAACCAAATCTAGGTCTGTCGGCAGAGCTAGGGGAGGTGACCAAGAGGTTACGTGAGCCAGTGGGAAGGATAATTATAATTAACCCTCAATCGCAAGTGATCATGGGGAAGATTTTTGGTTAAGGCCCATAAATGGGCATAAATCCCTTAATTTAGGGAAACAATGGTCCATAGCTCACCATGGTTGGTACAAGGGCGTTTATCCTGGTCAATAGAGTGTACTTAGTGGCTGTCAAGTTATCAATTTAGTGGTTTTGAGATGGCTAAGTTAATTTTGGTGCATGGGTCCAATTTGTGTCCAAATGGCTAAAAGTTGGGTTTGGGTTAGGCTATCCATAAATTTGAGCACAATTTATTGATAATAATTATGGAGATGATTGTTATGAAGATTTTTGGTGAAGGATTGAAGTGATTTTGAGTTATATTGGAAGCTCAATTTGAAGGATTTCGGGATTTTGGTCAATTTGGACATGTTGGACTAGACTTGGGTCTAGATTGGGCTAAGGCTACGTGAGGTTCAAATTGATTGTTGAAAATGAAATATATGCATGTCATAATAAGTTTTCAATATAAATTGGTTCCTAATTTTGGGATTAAGGCATCCAATTTGGGGGATTTGGAGACAGCCAATTTGGGGCAAATTTGGGTAATTTTTGACTTGGGTTGAAGTTAAGTAAAATTGAGGCTTCACCAAGGCCAATTTAAGGGCAAGTTTGGTTTTTGTGAGTGTTATAAAGGATTTAGGACTCAATATGGGGCAATTTGAGTAGGCTATTGGGTTCGATTTGGTGGGATTAAGTCATATGGCTAAAATTGAGGGTTTGAGCTAGATCAAGATTGAGCTCAAAGCATGGGTCAATTATGCTTGGATTTGATTTATATTGGTAATATGAAGGGTTAATTTGAGTTTAGGATTGAAATTGAGGGAAATTGGGACCAAATTGATGGACATTTAAGGTGAATTTGGGGGAAATTGGGCCCTTAAAGGCAATTTGGGGGTTTTGGTCAAAATGGTGAAATTGGCAAACTTGGGTTCAATTGGAGGGTCCAAATTGGTTTTGGAGTCATTTGAAGTGATTTTAGAGGTTTTGGGAAAGCTTGGGGTGCCAAGGGTATTTTTATAAGTTTGGCAATTTTGGGGGTATTTTGGTAGATTTTGAATTTTTTTGGTGGTTTCGGGTAATTTGGGTAGGTTTGGGGGTAAAAGATCAAATTTAATAGTTTTGGAAGAATTGGCAACCCAACCACCAGTTGTGAACTATGGACCAATGGAATCCCCATTTGGGTCCTCTATGTACTGATCTTAGCTAAACCCTAGCCTAGGCCTAGTGGGTCTAGGGAACCATCTACATGAGTTTCCCAAAAGACCAAAGGGTCAAAGTCAACAATTTTGGATTTTAGGATTGTGAGTGATCTTGGGTGAGAATGAGTGTAGGTGAGTGAACTAGCTCCAGACCAACACCCAGGGTCAACCCTAACGTCAAACATTCCTATAGAGACTCTCCTTGAGATCCCCCATACTGACCCCACCTAATAAGTATTCATAAAATGATTCAAAGCATCACAATATTTTTCCTAGACTTCTTTGACCACATAAAATCTACTAAAATTTTTCTCATATATTTTTAAGTGATTTTTTATTTATATAATTAAAATAAGCCAAAATAGTCACCCTAGCTTGAAAATTAGGGTTAGAAGCATAGAGATGCCCTTTGACCTTGGAACAATCAGGAGACATAGCCTCTATCATGAGGAACAAATCCTCAAAATTTCAAGCCATTGTGAAATATTTTAAGCCATGGAGAATTAAAATACCATAGAGGGTATTTAATTAATTAAAAATCAAGGAGTGAGAAATTAATTTTTATTTTTAGTCCAAATTATTCTCCTCTGTTCACTATGTAAGAGGGTATTTCTTTTATGATTTTTTCTAGAGAAAGATATGAATTTTTAAGGTTTAGGCATTTAAAATAACTCAAAAATCCCTATTTATCTACTTATCCACGCGGCGCCAACTCATCCTCGTCTGCTCCGAAAGCTGCACACGTCCTCCCCCATTTGACATCACCAGCCACATTGCCTCGACACAGACTGTGCTTTATGCACAATCAATCTATCTGACTTGATCTCTTCCGAAGGTTTAGATACATGCGCGATCAGACGATTCTCTGTTATCGTCCCCAAGTGACCTAACCCGTGAGCCGTTCAAACTAAAACCTTAAGATATTGGCTTAGAATCAACCAAATCTAGGTCTGTCGGCAGAGCTAGGGGAGGTGACCAAGAGGTTACGTGAGCCAGTGGGAAGGATAATTATAATTAACCCTCAATCGCAAGTGATCATGGGGAAGATTTTTGGTTAAGGCCCATAAATGGGCATAAATCCCTTAATTTAGGGAAACAATGGTCCATAGCTCACCATGGTTGGTACAAGGGCGTTTATCCTGGTCAATAGAGTGTACTTAGTGGCTGTCAAGTTATCAATTTAGTGGTTTTGAGATGGCTAAGTTAATTTTGGTGCATGGGTCCAATTTGTGTCCAAATGGCTAAAAGTTGGGTTTGGGTTAGGCTATCCATAAATTTGAGCACAATTTATTGATAATAATTATGGAGATGATTGTTATGAAGATTTTTGGTGAAGGATTGAAGTGATTTTGAGTTATATTGGAAGCTCAATTTGAAGGATTTCGGGATTTTGGTCAATTTGGACATGTTGGACTAGACTTGGGTCTAGATTGGGCTAAGGCTACGTGAGGTTCAAATTGATTGTTGAAAATGAAATATATGCATGTCATAATAAGTTTTCAATATAAATTGGTTCCTAATTTTGGGATTAAGGCATCCAATTTGGGGGATTTGGAGACAGCCAATTTGGGGCAAATTTGGGTAATTTTTGACTTGGGTTGAAGTTAAGTAAAATTGAGGCTTCACCAAGGCCAATTTAAGGGCAAGTTTGGTTTTTGTGAGTGTTATAAAGGATTTAGGACTCAATATGGGGCAATTTGAGTAGGCTATTGGGTTCGATTTGGTGGGATTAAGTCATATGGCTAAAATTGAGGGTTTGAGCTAGATCAAGGTTTCATTTAGATCAAAATTGAGCTCAAAGCATGGGTCAATTATGCTTGGATTTGATTTATATTGGTAATATGAAGGGTTAATTTGAGTTTAGGATTGAAATTGAGGGAAATTGGGACCAAATTGATGGACATTTAAGGTGAATTTGGGGGAAATTGGGCCCTTAAAGGCAATTTGGGGGTTTTGGTCAAAATGGTGAAATTGGCAAACTTGGGTTCAATTGGAGGGTCCAAATTGGTTTTGGAGTCATTTGAAGTGATTTTAGAGGTTTTGGGAAAGCTTGGGGTGCCAAGGGTATTTTTATAAGTTTGGCAATTTTGGGGGTATTTTGGTAGATTTTGAATTTTTTTGGTGGTTTCGGGTAATTTGGGTAGGTTTGGGGGTAAAAGATCAAATTTAATAGTTTTGGAAGAATTGGCAACCCAACCACCAGTTGTGAACTATGGACCAATGGAATCCCCATTTGGGTCCTCTATGTACTGATCTTAGCTAAACCCTAGCCTAGGCCTAGTGGGTCTAGGGAACCATCTACATGAGTTTCCCAAAAGACCAAAGGGTCAAAGTCAACAATTTTGGATTTTAGGATTGTGAGTGATCTTGGGTGAGAAACTAGTATTAGGACCCACACCGCTTATTGATTCGAACATCTTCTGAACTCCTTGTAGTCTCATATGGGTGGTTTCAAATCCCACCTAATAAGTGCTAGAGGTTAGGACCAATATGTTGAAATTTAAGTTGAACAAAGAGGAGTTTAAAATTTCTAAAGGTGAGGGTTCCTTTTCTAGTTTTCTAAGAATAGTCAACAAGAAAATCCTATGGCTAGACCTTAGGCAACTAAAGAGGGAAAACAAAACCTCAACCAAAAGTGAGGTCAACAAGCACTTTCTCTCTTTAACTCTTTTAGAAATGCAATGAAAAAGAAATCTCTCACTTTTCCTCTCCTCTTAAAACCCTAACAAAAATCAACTCTCTTCCTTACCCATAAAAAATTCTCTCTCACACCACCCTCACTACTCTAGACTCACGACCGACCCTCACTACTCACCACAAGACTCACGACCTTCCACACTACCCATAACAAAGCTCATAACCTCCTTCTTAATTGGGGCACCAACCTTCCTTTCAAAGGGTTCTAATTTCCCTCTTTTTTTCCTAAAAGGCACACCTCTTCACATCAAAAGACAAATCCCTTCATCCAAGAGACCTATCTCTTCATTCAAGAGAATTTACAAAGTTTATAGATGCATTGAACCACTCAATGGGGCATTTGAATTAATTGGAGCCTTCTAGAACCTCTTAAAAATAGTTAATAATATCCACAAGCCATCTTATATTGTCTCTGGGGCCAGTTGCGGCACTTCTGGTGCATGTTTATTGGAGTCACATTTTTCTCTAGATTTTGGCACCTGTTCTGGCACTGCTTCAATGTAAAATGGTGCCTCTAGCACTAATTCTGGGGCCTCTGGTGCCAGGATGTTGGAAATTTTCATTTTGACTCCAAATTTCTTTCTTTTTGCTTCTTTTCGCTTCAAATGCCTAAAATTAATATACATGCATCAAAACATGAAATGCCTTCCTTTAATGTGCAATACCACCAAATTTAAGGATAAAATGTTTACATAAACTTACACATTTTTTGGTTTATCATAGTCCACGGGTTAATTATTTAGATCGAGCAACCTAAGAGTATCGAGGGTAACTTTCTTCTCAAGTGTATTTGAATAGTCTCATCAATTCTTATCCTCTCCCTCTATTGAAGGTCCTTGAGGTAGGAGATATTATTCTAAATCTCACATTGTGTCCCTTGTTTTAGCGCCCATTAGCATTACCGTCACTATCCTAGTCACCTAGACCTCTAACTTAGAGGCAAATGATTTATATGTGGCAAAAACAAATGTCCCCAATTGATCACTAGGATTGAAATACCTTAGAGAAGACTGAAATTCTTGAGCATTGGGTCTATTAATGTAGGATAAGTAGTGTAGGGCATTTCTTTTAATTTAGGTAGGTTATCGGGTCCCGAGGTATAACTTGGTGGGTCTCTAAAAGTTTTAATGCATGGTTGATCCCGAAACTGCTTATATGCAATAGTATAACCATAATTCTGATTATATTTTTCACTTATATTTCCTTATTTTAAAACAAAATAAAAAACTTGATTCTGAAGAAAAATAAGAATTTAATTTTTAATTTATATATATTGGGATACTACGCAAGTATACGTATTGTTATCAAGAAATATAGGACTTTTTGATTAAAACCTGAATATTGTACCCACAAGAAGAAATGCAATATGAACTTTTGGAAAACTTTTTATTTTTAAAAAATACAATTATTTAAACTAAAGACGTTTTTGCAGTAAATAAAGTTTAAATATTTTTGGTAATTTTAATGTTCTGACAAAAATAGAACAAACTTAAAAAGATAACTGGAGTTTTTGTAAAAGAAAAGCACTAAATATGAAAATATCTTTCTCCTTATCATGAATCAGTAATATGTATAGGAATTCTGTTGTGGATTTATGCATATTGTGTTATGTTAAATAGGAGTAATAATATTTTTTATCCTTACTAAAGATGCTATAAAGAACATTGGCTAATTTAAAGTTTGAATAGTTCTGAAATAGTTCTGAAATCTGAAAACCGACTAGGCAGGGAAGATACTGGCTCTCACTCTAGAGTTCCCTCAATTCCCTCCACTTGGGGGCTAACATCTCATGTCAGAACCTAAAACAATAAACCATGTTGGGTTCCTTAACATGTCACTTTAAAGTCCTCTAACTCTAAACCCTTCAATGAATATTTCCCTATTTATTTTCACTTAATCATATGAACTACATTCTCATTCATAGAACCTCATGTGATTCTTTCCAATTATTGACTGAGACAATACCAACCCAAATTTTACATGTTCTCACAACAAATTTTAACATCTAGATTGGCTAAATCAAGAAGTAAATGAAGAACATGGATTTAAATAATCACAACTTCTTCCAACATTTATAATTAATACTCTCCACAACTTCCATCCAACACTAATTACTTATCATTTTAAGAAGAAAGACAAAGAAAACTACTCAAAATTCATGGAAAAAACAAAACCACACTTTAGGTTAAAAGTAGAAATCATTGTCAAACCAACAAAGTCTCAAAGAAAAAAGATAAAAACTTATCTCAAGTCCTCCACCAAACTCTTGAAGTTCCTTTGAATCTCTTCTCTTTTACAACACTCTCAATATAAAACTAGAAATAAAAAAAGAATAAATATGTGGTGCCTGAAAATCTCTCTAACTAACTTCCCAATTTTTGAACTTTCCAAACTTTTCCCGTTCTTTTAGGACCTCTTTCAAAGTCCCAATCTTTTTTCTTTTATAATTCTCCAAAAGGCACCTTCGTATCTTTTCTAAATGTGTCTTTATTCGATGTATTTCTCTAAGAGATGCATCCTTTCGCAATAATTTTCGTCCATGGTGGTTGTACCCACCTATTAAGACAATAGGTGCCTCAAAAACCTCTTCAAAATTTGTAAAAAATAAATTTACTCGTTAAATAACTCTCACTAGCGCTTAGGCACAGGGCCTCTGGCGCTTAGGCACGGCCTTCTCTGTTTACCCGGGGCTTAAGCGCCGGATTTGGCGCTTAAGCGCTAAAACACTTTTGAACATTTTTCACCTAATTGCTCCAAATTTGATCCTTTCTCACTCCTTTAAGCATTTTTCACCTTTTTACCTATACATGAAAGCAAAACACAAAAATACCTTCCATTAAAGTGCAATATCTCAAAAATAGGTATAAAAATGTGCTTAAGAACACTATATATTTTAGGCATATCAAAATCCCCCAAACTTAAAAGATTACTTGTCCTCAAGTGACACTTCAATCTTTAAAAGCTAAATATGTATGATATGTATATGAGTTTCTTTAGGAGTTACTAAAATTTAGATTTAAAAATATAGTAGTCCAATTTAGAAAAAATATTCAATAAATGAGACCAACTTAAAGTTTTGAAATTCTTACCTTTAAGAAAGATGAAAATATAAGTTCATATATAATTCGGAAATATTATAAGTCTTCCAAATTTAGAATTTAGTTCTTTTATTATCTCCACTTAAAAATTTTTATTAAGAATAATTTTACTTACTATATTATATCTATAAGCTTAAGATTTTCTCAAGTCTTATACTTTAAAAAGATCAAATGTAGAACCAATTTTTGATTAGACACTAATCCTCAAGCTTCTCCTCCTTTATATTTTTTTCTTTTTCTTTTTCTTTTTTCTTTATTTTCTCTTCTTTTTTTTTCTTTTCTCTCTTTTTCTTTTCTTTTCTTTTTAGGCAAGGATTACTATATCTGGATAAGCCTTTAATAATTTAATAATTTTGATTTCTAATTTCTAATTTTCCTTTCCTAAAGTAAAGTCTTGATATAAAATTTTTACTTATAAATATAATAATAGCTTTGAAACTTATCTTTAATAAAATAATTTTAAGTATTAAAAATAAAAGTCTAAATTTCTAAAATTTTCAAAAATACAATGTTTCTTACTAAAGATAATTACTTATATTAATCATTTTCTACACTAAAAACTTTTAACTTAAAGTTTTTCTTCAATACTCAA
>NW_018232425.1:8286-34977 GCF_001263595.1 Phalaenopsis equestris | reverse complement strand
GCAGGAATGAAAATAAGAATAACATGCTTACAGGAGTTTTTATACCATAATGATACAAGTATAAAACTAAAAATAGGACTAAAATTAATTTTGATCAAATTTTCTAATCTTTTCAATTCAATTTAACATGTACGAATTCAATAGACATCTAAACAGTGGGTATAAACATAAAAGCAAACTAACACACTAACTTGACTTCACAATCTCAACATACAAATAAACGCACTAACATGATAAAAGAAAAATACAGGGTAGTCGTTTCCTAAGTTTCAAATTTAAGACCTAAGTTAGCAAGATTTTCAACTTTACAAAAGACATAGAATTAAGTTAAGCTTTAAACTTACTAAATCACAAAACTCACAACAGATACTACCCTAGAATTTTAAAACAAACAACTAACTAACACAAACATTACAATACAATTAAAAATAAAAGTCACACACATCACAATATCTAAAAAAGTAAACATACATACATGTCTCAAGTCCAAAACATGAAAACACATCACATCACAATTCTCACTTAAACATAAAAGTACAAACCAACACACAGATGCAAATGTAGCAAGGCCAGACCACATAGTTCATATCATATTACAATCATAAAATAAATCTCTCAGTTCTGCTCTTCATCCTCTAAATCACCGCTATCCCAAACTTTTGCAGGCTAATAATCAGGGTATCTAGGATATGGAAGAAATTGCACTCATTGGTCACCTCTAATGATGCTCTCCAAAGATGAGTGAAATTTCTCTTCATAATCACTTTTTCTCCTATTATACCTATGAGTATGCTCTGTAAAACTCTCTAAATTTTATACCCTAACAGCGTTAAAATTAATATTATCCATCTTCATCTGTAATAATTGATCTTAGGTCTCAGTAGACTCACCTCTAGATGTAGAAGCACGTGAGGTAGATGGTCTAGATGAAAAAGCAATAGAGGTAGAAGCAGCAGACGTCTCCATTCCATAAGTCCTAGAAAATCCTCTTCTCCAGCCAAAAATAGAATGCTCATAATAAGTCTTCACATTCACCTTAGTGAGGGCTTTATAGGTAACAACACTTCTTCCCAATTATCATATTTAACTCCAGCTTACTCACAAAGAAAACATCAAGGAAGCAAATTCTAGACCTGCAGTAGTAACAACAATGGTAGAACTGATGATAGTCTGACAAATCAAAGCTCTTATGTTGATGAGCATTCCTTCCTGGATACAATATATTAATGTCATTTTCTCTCTGTTCATTTCATTGAGCTGATTTGTTGGTAGTAGACGAGCAAAAATAAAATAGTGTCAGGCCTTTGAAGTTGCATTAAAGCGCAATATCTCAAAAATAGGTATAAAAATATTTCTAAAGACACTATATATTTTAGGTGTATCAATGGTTTTCTGAAACAAAGCTTAATAACTTCATTTTTCCTTCAAAATATCCAAAAGATCATAAAAGTGCTCGAGTCATTACCCTAAACAGCTTTTAAAATCTTTTGAAATATTTTGAGTTCATTTGAACTTATTATGTTGATCAAATAATCATCCGAAGTTATATTAAGATTTAGTGGATTAAATTAATCAGTGTTCAATGAACCTTAATATTTTTGTTATCCCTTCAGCGAAGTACTCAGACATTAACTTGATGTTTAATTTAAGAGTTATGCGAGTGGATGCCTTTGAGAGCAAGCTCAAGCCATGAAGGCTCTTGTACCCATGATTAAATTTGGACTCGTAATGTTTCAAAGGTATTCATTAAGTAATCATGTTCCTCTATTTTAATCAATATTAAACAAGTTTAAATCAAGCCTATTTTACTACTAAGCCCTTAAGATAAAATTTTAAAGTAAATTTTTAATGATCAAATTATTAAATTAAGTGAATTCAATTCTTATTAAAAGATTTCGTTAATCACCAATTAGGGGGGTGGGGCTTCAAATGAGTAAATTATTATCTTCCTAGCTCAAGCCTAGTACCTTAGGATAATCTAATTAAATTAACTTCAAAGTTAAAATAATTTAAGAAAATTACAATTTTACACTTATCATGAAAAAGTGGCAAGTTCATTTCTGCCTCTTAATCCTTTATGTTTCAAACATCCAAAAGAGTTTATTATAATCAAAATTACCCATTTTCCCCTTGTTTAATCCTAAAATCTAATTAGGGCATCAAACTCCCAAAATTACCATTTTGCCCCTAGAGCTCTTCACTTCATAACTCATCAAATACAACTCAAATGACTTTGAGGTTTTTATGGTACCTCAATCATGGGTCAATTAAAATATTAGAGGTGAAATTATAATTTTCTTAATTTTATTTAATTTTTATAATTATTTCTTAATCAATAATAAAGAATTTTCAATGTTAAATTATTTAATTAATTAAAGTCAAGTTTCTGTCCTAGGAAAATTATTGGAGGTTCACCTAGGTCAGAGAACCATTTGGATCAAGTTCGATGATTTTTAATTATATATTAATTATTATAGTTTTTTTATTTATTTTAATGATTATTTAAAAAGAAAATATAATTAAATTTCAAAAATTACTTTTTATATTTTTCTTTAGTCTCTCTGAGTTCAAAGGACTCACAGAAACTAACTTTTCATTTTTTTGATTTTTTATTATAATTATTTTAATAAAAAAACTAAGGAAAATCCATTTTTTAGTATTTTAAAATACATAACTACTTTAGAAAAATTAGGAAAAATATTTTAAAGGTCCAAGTGAACAGATAACTATTTGGGACATTTTTGTGTATTTTTATATTTTTTGTGATTTTTAATTATTTTTAAATTGAAAATTAACTTAAAAAAGAAGTATTTATTTTAGCATCAATTTTATTTTTTTTAGGTGCCCCTAGTCATAAGGAACTCCCAATACCTCTTTAATAATTTTTCTAATTATATTTTATTTATATAATTAGTTTAATGCAAAAATCTCATTTATCTTGAAAAATAGGCTTTGATATTAAATACATTTCAGGTGAGTTTGAATTTTTTACAGTGGGTTCAACTGATCATTATTCACAATGTGGAACAATTTTTTACAATTTTTTTTAATTATATTATATTTATTTGAATTTGTATAAGTTTTAATGACTTAATTAGTTATAATAAAGTTCATAATTATTTAAACTTATTTTAGATTTTCCTAGAGTCCTCTAACGACAGTAAACCACCAAAATAAATCCCATATTTTTATGATTTATGTTTTAATTTATATAATTAATTTAAGCAAATAAAGACAACTAGACTTAAAAATTAGAGCTTTTAGGGTTAGAGGTGTTCTCTAACTGGAAAAAACAGAGAACATCCCTAACCACAAGCAAAATAAGACCTTGAAATTTCAAGCCAATATGATAAAAATTTAATTAAATATAATTAAAACACTCTATGGAGTATTTAAATAATTAAAAAAATTGATCAAAAAATTTTTTTTCTTTTTGTTCATAATTTTTTTCTTTATTTACTGAGCAATAAGGTATTTTTATTTTATTTTTATGAATTTATTACACCAAGTTATGAATTTTTGACGTGTCTGAATTTAAATAAATAAAAAATGCCCTATTTTTCTACTTATCCACGCGACATTCGACTCATCCTCGGCGGCTTCGAAAGCACACGCGACACGTTCCCATTTGATGTCGCCGTCTGATACACCAAAATAATATTTTGTTTTAAGTATATATTTTATGTTTATTTTTGGTGATATTACACTTTAAAGAAAGTTATTTACATATTTTTGTTGCAGATATATCATTTTTAGGTATTTGGAGAAAAAATGGCAAGAAAGATGAAATTTGGAGCCAAAACAACAAATTTTGAGATTCTGGTGCATGGTGCACCAGATCTAGGGCTGTCAATTTGGCTTGTTGTTCGTGTGACTAGCTCGTGTTCTGCTTGTTAAGCAGCTCGTGTTCGGCTCGTTCGTTAAGCCTAATGAGCCGAACACCAACAAATTCTTAAGCTCGAAATGTAAATGCGGCGAACACGAACAACAGTTTGTTCGCTCCTGTTCGGCTCGAAATGGCTCAAAAAAATTGTATAATTTTTTATATAACAATATATTACATATATTACTTATATAATAATATATTATATATATTTATGTTAAAGTTTATATCATAACACCTCATGTGGCAATGTGGTTGGTGTCTTCTTTTGTATATATTTGATCCAGGTTTGAATCCCACACTTTACATCTATTTTTCTCAATTTTGGTTTAACGAGTCAGTTTCAAGCCGAACACGAGCCGAACACAAACACAAATATTTAAATCGATCCTAACACTAACACACTATTCACGAGCTGATTTCAAACACGAGCTAATTTCGAACACGAGCTATTTCAATTGAACCAAACACGAGCCAAGCCTGAGCTCGCTCAAGCTCGGCTCGTTTACAGCCCTAGCCAGATCAGCGCATGAAGCGTCGTTTGATAGAGAACTTGTGCATGATGCACCAGATCAGTGCATGATGCGTCAGAGATGACTCTTTGCAAATTAAGGTGATTTGAGATGATTTTTTTATGAATTTTCAAAGGGACACTTGTTCTGCACACCTATTGGAGTAATTTAATGCATCTAGACACTTTGGAAGGTTCATTTATGAAGAAATGTGTCTCTTGGATCAAATGACATATATTTTGAATTCAAAAGAGTTGGATTTTGAATGGAATTTGGAATTCTTTTCAAAGGAGGCAGGCAAAAAATAAAAGAGAAGACTTCAAAGGGGGCTAGGAGAGAAAGAGAGAGGGACGAAAAAGGGAGAGAAAAAAAAAGTTGGTGTGAGAGGCAAGAGGAGAGAAGAGGAGATTTTCTTCTGGGGTTGTAAAAGGAGAGGGAAGTTGAGAGATTTTGTCTTCATTACACTTCTAAGATAGAATTGAGTGGGATTGTAAAGAGAGAAAGACTTGGAGAGAACTTCTAAGGATTTGCTTTAGAAGGATTGTGAGATAAGTTGTGTCTTTTATTTCTTTTATTTTGTAAACATATTTTTATATATGAAATTTGTGTTTTGTCGTATCCTACTCATGAATTTTGAGTAGTCTTCTTTATCCTTATCCCTACTTTTAGATATGATTTTTTGAAGAATTGATTTTGTTTTCCATGGTTTAAAATGTTAATAAATTGTGATGATTTGAAATTTGATCTTCATTTAATTCTTTATCTGACCAATTGAAATGCTAAAACTTGTTAAGAAAAATATGTTTTGAAAAGGGATATGATTTCTACAACATAAGGAGAGTCACGTTTGATTTCATGGTAGAGTATTTCATTCATGGGATTGAGTCCAAATAAATAGGGAAATATACTTTATTGGATACAGAATTGAATATTTTAAGGTGACAGATTAAAATCCCCCATTTGGTTTAGTTGATTGGAAACTGATGCGAGATTGTTAGCCCTCAACTGAGGGAGTATTGGGAGCTCTAAAGTGGCAGCTGGTATCCTCCCCCTCCTAGTCTAACCATGAAATTAGGGACCAAACTCTAAATTAGTCAATGATCTTTATACACTCGAAAAGATGGTAAGGAATAGGATTGCTCCTATTTGGCACAAAACAGTTTATATATATATTTTTTTAAATGATTTCAAGTTCTTCACAATCCATATACTCATTTTAAAGAGGAAGGATGCTTTATTCAATTTGAACTTTCTGTTAAAACAAAAACTTTGTTTATTTTTCGTAACTTAACTTTTAAAAGTTAGTTCTTAGTTAGTTAACTTTGTTTTTCAACTGCATTTTATAAAACATTTACCTTAGTAGTTAATATTCAAACTTTGCACTTTACTTTTGTTTTTGTATTTTTAATTCTAAAATAATTTCAAAAACTTATTTAAAGGATTTTCCAACTTCTTTGTGGGATCAATAATTAGGACTCAATTAGAGTCCTTTATTACTTGAGCGATACGTATACTTGCATTGATTTTAACAGGGATTTGACAGTTTAAAAAGAGTTTTAAAAGATTTCATAACAGGTATTTTTGTTAGGATTATATTAGTTTTTTTTATATATCTGTTGTGTATAATTTTGTAATATTGAAAAATATTTGCAAAATTTACACACTAAATCCGCTTGCATCAAGTTTTTGGCGCCTTTGTTGGGGAAGTAACTGAAAGTATTATTAAGTACTTTATTTTATTCTTAAAAATATATAAAAAAAGAGTTTTTGTAGTTTAGTTTGAACAATTTCTTATTTAAGTGTGTTTATTTATTTTTTTTTAATTACTTGCTTTATTTTGTTCATGTGTAGTGTAAGATCTAAAAATTTAGTACCTTATGAATATGAACTAGAGAGAACTGTTAGAAAATTTCAAAAACAATAAAAAGAGAAAGATCATTTTGATAAAATGGCTTGTACTTTAAACAATGTTGTAAAAGAAAATGTACATCATCAAAGAATTAAGAAATGATGATATTCCTACAATAGATGAAATTCAATTAGTTATACAAAACACTATTGTATAGTCAATTCATTTGAGCTTAAACCTACTATTATACAAATGGTGCACAATAATCAATTTGGAGGAACACCAACTGAAGATTCTAATTTATACCTTGCTAGTTTTCTAGAATTGTGTGCTACATTTAAATATGATGGAATTTAAATATGATGGAGTGTCGTCGAATGATGTTGTTATGCTTAGACTTTTTTCTTTTTCACTACAGAATAAAGATAAGGTGTGGTTAAACTCATTAGCACCTGGATCTATCAGAACATGGGGAGATTTATCACAAAAATTCTGATCTAACCTTTAAAACTCCTATACTTAGAAATGATATCACATCTTTTTGTCAGTTTGAAGGGGAATCAAGTTATGAAACCTGAGAAAGATTTAAAGATCTCCTTAGAAAGTATCCACACCATGCGTTTCAGATTGGTCAATATTCAAACTTTTTATAATGGGTTGGTTGGATCTCTTAGATCGATAATTGATGTTGTTGATGGTGGATCATTAATGTCAAAACCATTCGATGAAGCATATTCATTAATTCAAGAGATGGATAATTTTCAATGAATTTTTGAAAGGGTAAATCCAATAATTAAGGGAATCAAGCTTATAAACCTTATTACCCCCCAGGATTTAATAATTTGCAAAGTAAGGAGAAAATCTATCAATAGAGGAATTGATATTACAAATGGGTAGTCAATTACAAAGTTAAGGAGCTGTAAACATAAACATGGAAAATCAATCTGGATGTATTGCTACTGCACTTAGCAAAGACCTCCATGAACATTACCTAATAATGTTGAAGTAAATCCAAATGATCATAACAATAAGCAAATAAAAGCTATTCAACTCAGAAGTGGAAAAAAATTAGAAAATAGAGTTCAACAAGAAGTTGAAGTTGAAAAAGATGAGGTGTAAAATTAAAAAACTGGTGAAGATTTTCATTTTAAAGCAGAAAGTCCTAATAAACCAATGAAAATCATTGTAGAAAGACCACTACATCCATTTCCTCAAAGATTGAAGCAGAAACATAGAGATAATCAATTTTCAAAATTTTTGAAAATTTTAAGGAAATTAACGATAAACATTCCATTTGTTGAAGCTTTGGAACAAATATCAAACTATGTAAAGTTAATGAAGGATATAATTAATTAAAAAAGGAAATTTGTAGATAATGAGACAGTTGCACCAGTGAAGTGTTCAGCTTTATAATTTAGAAAAAGCTTCCTGAAAAACATAAAGATCCTGGAAGTTTTACAATTCCTTGTGCTATTTGTTAATGATTTTATGGAAAAGCTTTATGTGATTTAGGAGCTAGTATTAATCTTTTATCGTTATCAATTTTCAGAAGGTTGGGCTTAAGAGATATTTCATTTACTACTGTAACTCTTCAGTTAGTTGATTGTCAGATTAACTATCATAAAAAAGTTATAGAAGATGTTTTGGTAAAAGTCGATAAATTTATCTTTCTTGTGAACTTTATTGAGTTAGATATGGAGGAAGATAAAGAAATTTCTATCATTTTAGGTAGACCATTCCTAGCCACTGGAAGAGCTTTGATAGATGTGTAGAAAGAAAAACTAACTATAAGAGTTAGTGATCAACATGTTACATTTAATATTACAAAATCAATGAGAAAATCAATGATACAAAATCAATGAGATACCCTACAAAAGTGCAAGAGATTGAATGCTTCAGAATGGATATTAATGAATATTTAAGCCCTGAAAATTTTAAGAAGACCTTTGATAGAGAATTTGAAAAGGAATACCGGGAATATCAAGATGAAGATAAAATTCACGATGAATTTATGGTGTGAGTAAAGAGGATTTGCATTATGTTCAGGAAAAATATGACATGTTAGATCCTATAGAAAGTAATAAGAATTTGATTTCATCTATTGAGAAACTTCCTGAACTAGAACTGAAAACATGTCCTACACACTTGAAGTATGCATTCTTAGGAGATTTATCTATATTACCTATTATTGTATCCTCAGAATTAACTGATACACAAGAACAACAATCGTTGGAAACTTTAAAAAGATATATGAAAGCTTTTGGATGGACATTAGCCGATATTAAAGTAATCAGCCCTTCAATTT
Source organism: Phalaenopsis equestris (assembly GCF_001263595.1). Classification (NCBI taxonomy): domain Eukaryota; kingdom Viridiplantae; phylum Streptophyta; class Magnoliopsida; order Asparagales; family Orchidaceae; genus Phalaenopsis; species Phalaenopsis equestris. The sequence continues at coordinate 26,428 of NW_018232425.1, read as the reverse complement.
GTATAGAATCTTAATAGAAGATCAACATTAACCAAAAGCTGATCCTCAAAGGAGGTTAAGCCCTATGATGAAAGAAGTTCTGAAGAAAGAGATTTTAAAATGGTTAGATGCTGGAATAATATAACCTATTTCAGACAGTGCTTGGGTAAGTCTAATTCATTGTGTTCCAAAGAAAGGAGGTGTGACTATAGTGACAAATGAGCATAATGAATTAATATCAACAAGGTAAGTCACTAGTTAGAGAATCTGCATAGATTATAGAAAGTTAATTTTGCACCAGGAAGGATCATTTCCCTTTACCCTTTTTGGACTAGATGCTAAATAGATTAGCTGGGCATAAATATTTTTATTTTCTAGATGGATTTACAGGTTATCACCAAATACCTATTGCTCTAGAGGATCAAGAGAAAACTACATTTACTAGTCCTTTTTTTTGCTTTTCAGGAAAGCCCTTTGGATTATGTAATGCACTTGCAATATTTCAAAGATGTATGATGTCAATTTTTAGTAATTTGATTGAAAAATGGATTGAAGTCTTTATGGATGATTTTCTGTATTTGGAACTTCATGTAAAATATTTCTAAATCACTTAGAGAAAGTTTTGAAACTCTATGAAAAGACTAATTTCGTATTGAATTGGGAAAAATGTCAATTTATTGTTGCAGGAGGAATTGTGCTTCGACATAAAATTTTAGAAATTGGCATGAAAGTAGATCCTGCAAAAATAAAAAAGAGGAGTTATGAGCTTTTTAGGACATGCTAGAATTTACAGGAGATATATTAAAGACTTTTCAAAAATTACTAAACCTTTATGCCAACTTCTAGAAAAAGATACAAAATTTGACTTTAATCAAAATTGCCTTAAAGCCTTTAAAACTTTTAAAGAAAAATTGTTCACTACTCTTATAATTATTTCACCTGATTGGGAGAAATCTTTTGAATTAATATGTGATGCTAGTAATTATGCAATTGGAGTTGTTTTAGGGCAGAGATATGATAAGATTTTTAAAGTTATATACTATGTTAGTAAGAATCTTAATGATGCTCAGATTAATTATACCACCACTGAAAGATAATTTTTAACAATTTTGTATGCTTTTGATAAGTTTAGGTCATATCTGATTGGAGCTAAATGTGTTGTGCATACTAACCACTCAGACTGACCATATTTAATGCAACTAACCATTCGGCTATTAAATATTTGATGCAAAAGAAGGATGTTAAACCAAGATTAGTTAGATGGGTACTTCTTATGTAAGAGTTTCATTTTGTAATAGTCGATAGGAAAGGACTGATAATCAAATTGTTGATCATCTGTCTAGGCTAAAATAAGATGAAATACTTAATTTGGAAAGAGAAATTAATGAAACATTTCCTGATGAATAACTATATACTGTAAAAGGATGGGAGATAATGTGGTATGTTGATATTGCAAATTATATTGTTAGTAGTACTTTACCTAATGGGCTGACAAAATAGTAAGAAAAGAAATTCATTTATGATGCAAAATCATACTTTCTTGGATGACCCTTATTTATATAAATAATGCAAATATTTAGTAATCAGATGATGTGTGCCTTATAGAGAAATTCAGGACATTATCCAAAAATGTCATGATTCTAAATTTGGAGTTCATTTTAGGAATGATAGAACTGTTAATAAAGAGAGTAGGTAATATTTTAAAAAGAAATGAAATGCCTCTAAATTTTAATTTGGAAATTGAAATTTTTGATGCATGGGGATTGGATTTTATGGGACCATTTATACCTTCATTCAAAAATATTTATATTATGATTGTAGTGGATTATGTTTCAAAATGGATTGAAGTAATTGCTTTACCTCAATGTGATGCTCAGAGAATTTCAAAATTTTTAATAGAAAATATTTTTACAAGATAGAAATGACGAGAGTAATCATTATCGATGGAGGATCTCATTTTAGAAAGGCAATAATTGCAAGATTAATGGAAAAATATAATATAATGCATAAAATCACAACTGCCTATTATCCCCAAACTAGCTGTTTAGCAGAAGTAACAAATCGTGAAATTAAGAGAATTTTGGAAAAGAGTGTTATTCTTAATAAAATGAGATTAGATACTGCATTATGGGCATATAGGACAACCTATATGAATGTACCCATATAGATTAATTTTTAGGAAGACTTGTCACCTGTCAGTTGAATTGAAGCATAAAGCTTATTGGACGATAAGAGAATTCAATTTCAATTTGAAAAATGCTAGTGAGAAAAGATTATTGCAATTGAATGAGGTTGAGAAAATTAGGAATGAATCTTACAATAATACTAGGATTTATAAGGAAAAGATGAAAGAATGGCATGATCAAAAGATAAGGCATGATCAAAAGATAACTAGACAAGAAGTTTTATTATATAATACAAGATTGAAATTATTTCCTGAAAAATTGATGTCTAGGTGGAAAGGTTCATTCAGAGTTATAAAAGTCTATCCCTATGAGGCAGTTAATATTGAAGTCAGTTAATATTGAAGACCCTAAGACTGGAAGAATATTTAAAGTGAATGGGCATAGATTGAAATTATATTTTGATGGACAAAGATCAACTTCAAAGTGACTCTAATGTTGGGTCAACCAAAATAAAATTGGGAATGTCGGGCTCACAACATTAAACTAAGCACTTTTTGGGAGGAAACCCATATTTATCATTGTTTAGTATGCTTTTGAGTTTGTTTTTTTAAACTATTTCACATATATTTATGTTTAGGTATTTATGAAGTTTGTCTATTTGAGAAAAATATTTGAAAACATTTTTATTTGCCTAATTTTATAAAAAATTGAGAATTTTAATGGATCGAAATTGAAATGACAAAGTTTTTTAGAACTGATGCATGATGCGCCAGATTGGCGCATGATGCGCCAGATTGGCGCATGATGCGCTGAATGCCAGAGAGCTGGCTCATGATGCGTTAGATTGGTGAATGATGCGCCGCGGTATCGAAAATGATTAAAACGTCTCAAATGGCAGTTTTTGGTGATTTTTTCCGGTATCTTCTCCATATAACTCCTAATAATCGACTCCAAAACATAATTTAGGGGGAAAACAAAGGGAGAGTCACCACTTTTCAAATTCTATGGCTTCTCACTCTAAGAACTCCACTAGATTTGAAAATTTTAACCAGAGAAAGTTCATCAATTTTGATGCGCAGAAGTTACGTGATCAAGTTCTAGTGAAGAAGAGGCTTATCAAAGAAAGGAAATTTTTGACTCGAGGATTCAACGCGGCGAATACTTGAGTGGAAGAGACTATTGCGCAGAGGCAATGGGAAGTGCTTTGCTACACTACGGCCATTGTTGTTGTTCCTGTAGTAAAATAATTTTATGCAAATCGTTATGGGATCAATCAAGGAATGATCTACGTGCGAGGCAAATTTGTGTAGTTCACTCCTTCAAGAATAAACGAGATGTCTATGATTGATAATGTGCCTATCTACCATTATGCAAATTTTACCCCTATGAGAGATAATATGAATGAACTCTACCACTACCTTACAGATGAAGATGCAAATTGGGAGGCCAGAGATGATGGAAATGTAAGTTTTCCCTCATCATTTTTTAATCCAATTTCAAAAGCCTGGCACTTCTTCATTGCATCGAAATTACTGCCCTCCATGTGTTGTTTTACTGTGTGTTTTATGTTAATTTAATTCCCCTAGGACGATATCAAAAACTTGACTCGACCAGCAGTTACGCAGTAACTTAGCTCTCAAAAGCTGACATAAAATTTTATCAAATTTATATGTAGCAGCTAATCTGTAAAATCTAAATATTATAAAATATAGGATATAGTTCACATAATATGGGCTCTACGCAAGTGCACTTATCACTTCAGGTAATATAGGGCTTTCTTTAAAATCCCTCAGTATCGATCCCATGAAGAAGCGAGGTAAGAAATCCCTTAGGCTAATTCTAGTCTACTATTATAAGCAACTAGTTTGGAAGGTTGATTAAAGTGGTTTTAATGTATGCTAACGAAACTAAGTTTACTAAATTAATTTCTATACTTTAAATTTATATTTATTAAGACTAAACAAAGTTTTTGTTTGTGATGAAGAGTTCAAATTTAAGAAAGTGTCCTTCCCACTACAATGAATTTTTGGTTAATGATAGAGATAAATGGTTTGAATTTCTATTGTTTCAAATAGGAGAAGTTTTAATTTTCTACCCTCGGTCATGTGTTATACAGACTCATTGGCTAATCTTAGGTTTAGTCTATAAATTTGTGATTAGGTTGGGAGGATACTGGCTCTCACTTTGGAGCTCCCACTTCCCTTCCCTTAAAGGCTCACTCTAGCTTTAGCTCTTAAATACTAAGACCAAACTGAGGATTTTAGTCAGTCACCCTAAAATCTCTAATTCTACTCCGAACAATGTATATTTTCTTATTTATTTGCACCCAATTCCTTGAACGACATACTCCTCCATGGAATCGAATGTGATTCTCCTTTTATTGTAGAACTCAGTCCATTCCCAGATCGTATGTTTCACAACAAGTTTTAATATTTCAATTGGTCAGATCAAAAAGTAAATGAAGAACGGAGTGAAAAATCATCACAAATAATTAACATTTAAATGGCACAACAAAATTATCTCTCTATTTCACCATATCTCATTATAAGGAGAAAGATAAAGAAGATTATATAGAATTCATGAGGAAGATACAACAAAACACAGATTTTATATGTATAAACAAGTTTACAAAATAAAGAAATGAAGGAAAAAAAACATAACTTAAATTCCTCCTCAAGAAACTCCATTGAAGTTCCCTTGAAGCACTTTCTCTCTTTACAATCAACATTGAATTCTCTCTTAGAAGTGTAATGAAGAAGAAACCTCTGACCTTCCCTCTCCTCTTACAATTCTTCAAGAAAATCCTCCCCACAAACAAGACTTTACTCTACACCTGCACACACTCACACACACACAAGCACGCACACGCACGCTATGAGAGGCGTCAGCCCCTCTCTTTTTAGTGAGGCACAAAATCCCTCCTTTTTCCTAGGAGACACAACCCTTCACTTCAAGAGACACATCTCATCACTCCAAGTGTCTATATTCATTGAATCACTACAAGAGACGCATCTCTTCATTTAAAAACTACTCCTTAACTTCAAGAGACACATTCCTTCATTTAAGAGTCTTTCCAAGTTTTTAAATGCATTGAATCACTTGAAAGGGTGTTTGAATCACTTGGGAGCCTTCTATAAAATCAAAAACAACCAAAAATTCTTTCATAATCATCTTTCATTATCATTTTGGGCACCATCAGCGCCGGTCTGGGTTCCATCAGCGCCATTTTTTGTCTCTTCTCTGGACTCGGGTGTTGTCTGCGCCGGCTTTGGTGCCATTGGCGCATTTTGGGCACCATCAGCGCCGGTCTGGGTTCCATCTGCGCCATTTTTTGTCTCTTCTCTGGACTCGTGTGTTGTCTGCGCCGGCTTTGGTGCCATTGGCGCCGGTCTACAGTAGCTCCACTGTTTTGCTCCGTTTGGCTCCGTTTCAGCTATGTTTCGCCCTGTTTCAGCTGCGTTTCATTTCTAATAGATAGACCTAAAAAATAAGCATGAAAAAAAACCTTCTTTAAAGTATAATTTCATTCAAAAACATGTGAGAAGTGAGAAGTATATTAAGCATATAAAGACATATCAAAATGTGTCAGGAAAGATATTTCTTCCTTGCTTATTTTAGCTCCAAATTGCAACGTTTTTACTTCTTTTTCACCAAAAGTCAATTTCTTGTACCTAAAGCTAAAAACATGTAAAATATATTCCTTTAAAGTGCAATATCACCAAAAATGAGTATAAAATATAGGTCTAAAAATGCATACATTTTTGTTGCAGCAAAGTCCCCCAAACTTACAAGTTACTTGTCCTCAAGTAAAACTTTTATTACATAAGAGTATGACTTATGGTACAGAGTTTAACTTATAATTTCGATAATTTTGTCTACTAAATTTATAAACATAACTTAAGAGAAATTTTTAACAACGTAAGTCAAAACTAAAAGTGTAAGAATACTTAGTAGTTAAGCCTAAGATTTCTAATTCTCTATTCATTTCAAGAAGAAGTGCAATTTTTCATATTAAAGTTACTTAGAATATTCATATGAAAAGGAAATTCATGAGATCTTTATTAGTAAGGATGCTAATACTCAAATACAAGTCTAGAAAACGTAATAAAGCCTTCTTCCTCAAGTTGATTCAAGTGAAGCCAATTTTTTATTTTTTTATTAGGCATCTCCTCTTTAGGCATCTCCTCTAGCTTCTCCTCACATAATTTTATTTTCTTTTCTTTTTATTTTTATTTTTCTTTTCATTTGATTTTAGCTTTTATTTTTCTTTTCTTTCAAGATCATTCTCAATCCTTTCTTTTTTTTTTCTTTCAGGATCAATTTCAATCCATTCTTTTTTTTTTCATTTTCATGTGAAGATTATTATATATGGATAGCCTTCAATGTTTTGAAACTTCACTATCCCTTTCGTAAAGTTAAAAACTTTTCACATTCCTTCAATTTATAAATTCATATTATCTTTAAAGATATTTCATAAAGTCATCTTTTCTTCTTACTAGAAACTCTAAGATTCTTAATACTTCAAAGATACAATTTTCTTTATTTTAAATAGAAAAAGCATAGTCTTATCCTTTCGTACCAAATACCTTAACTCTAGAATTAACTTTCATTATTGAAAACTTTTACGTAAGTCTACTATGTATTTAGAAACACAAATATAGTTATCCAAAGTTAGTCTCTAATACTGAAGGTCATGTCAAATTAAATTTTGAAAATATAGCTAATTGAGGACAAATAAAATTTAGTTTCTTTCTTAAAGGACAAATAAAATTTAGTTTCTTTCTTTTAAAAGAAATTTTTCTTCCCCCACAACTTGAATTTTAAAATATTTTGCAATTAATTCCATAAATGTAGTAGGAAGAAAAAGTAAAACTTTAATCTACTTACTACTACAACACCTTATTAAATTCATATACATTCATAATCAGGATAAAATGACTGCAGGAGAATGTAAATCTAGCTTAAAACACTAAAAGGAAGTATACTCACTTTAAAATTTTATTTTTCTTCCTACACCTAAACTTGAATTTTAACATGTATAGCATTTAGTACATAAAATATAAGTAGGAAGAAAAACAGTTTTGAAATTTTATCTACCAAAAATGTCTATAAAAAACATCTATAATTATTTATCAAACATCTATAATTATTTATCAGAATTTATCAGAATAGAAAACATTTAGTAGAAAGTAAATCTAAACTAAACATGCTTAATAAAATTGAAAGAAATTCTAACAAGCGGGACAGCTATCATAATAGGAATATATATATTTATGTGCTCTCTAAATCATTATATTATTGTAACACAACCACAAACAACCTTGAAAAGTGAGGTTAATTTTTCCTTTAACTCATCTCATCTCACTAACTTACTTCCAATTTCTGACGGAATCACTACACAGATAAATAAGGTACATTTTAAATGATTTCATAGATTATAATCCGAAAGATAAGATTATCCCTGATATATTGGCTTTAGGCACCAATCTCAAGCATCACCTCATCCTTTTAATTAAGCACCTCTAACAGTTATAAGGATAGTGTAAGTTCATCCACATGTTATTCATCAAATAAGTTCATGACTTGTATCAAATGAAAACAATGTCAGAGAAAGGAACTAATAAAATTGAGAAGTAAATGTCACTATTCAAATTCATATTGTCTCTTGTAAAACTCAAGTGTGAGTGAGACCCGATTCATAGTAGACTCTTCAATCCCACTACTATAAGAGAATGTACAAATCTAGCCATAATAAGAAGTTAAGGAATCACCTCTCTCATGAAACACAAAAATCAAATCAAACCACTAACAATCCAAACATCCACAAATCATCAATCGAGCCGATCAATCCACACTAAAGTAAACACAATACAAGTAAGTATCATGACTATCAAGCATACTAAATCAAACCATACTGACAAATGATTCTACCTAGATCAAAATTCCAATTAAGAAATCCTTGATCAATCACTCAATATTTTCCAGATCCAAGGATTCCTCAAAAATCCTCAAATTTTAATTTTTCTTTCAGCTCTTCCATTTCAGATTGATTCATATCATTATTCCTCATATTTCCTTCTAGATCCAATTTTCTTCCACTGCTTTTTTCATGTTGCATGTTAATATCATCCTTGAAATTTATAAGAAATGGATCTTTATATGATGATTCAAAATCTCCCAAAATTTGGATTGGATTCTCTCCAAATAATTCAGATTCTGGATCTAATTCTTCTATGTTACTCTTATGTTTCAAGTTGACTTCTAATTCTTCCCCTTGGTATTGAGTAAATGGTGGTGACGGTCTTTCTATATTTATCATAGTTGAGGAAATAGGTTTTTATAATTCCTTAGGAATTTCTTCCATTGGTATTTCAATCTCATTATCCACATCTCTTAACTCAAAGTTCTTTTGAAACATATCCTCGAATTCTCTTCTAAATAATAGTTTGATAACTTTATATTGCACATCATTCATCTCTTTAGGGTTAATCACAGGGTCAAAAGGTAAAATCTATGGGGGTAACTATTAATTACATTAATAATCTACCCCAATTAGTTTTTAATATTATTTATTGCAGCTCCTTGACTTTCGAACTCACTCTCCATTTGAATCACAGCCTCTTCCATCGATAACTCTTTCTCTTGTGGGTTGAAGTTAAATTGAGGATGATTATAAATTTAGTTAATAGATTGCCCCAGTTGGTTATCCATATTCCTTATTGCGGTCTCTTGACTCTTTAGTTCACTCTCCATTTGAATAACAACCTCTTGTAATAAATCCTTCTTCTCATTCTGTGGGTTAAAGTTAAAATTTTTAGGAAAAGAAAGTTCATTGCTAAAATCACCTTGATAATTCCAATTACATGTCTGATTAAATTGATTATTTTCCCAAAATTGGTTTTATCCTCCAAAATTACTATTCCAGTTAAAGCTTGAATAATTTTCCCAACCTGGTTTGTAATAATCGGAATAAGGATTATATATCTTATGGCTAGTTTCAAAATAGTTAGGCTCAATAAATTGTCCAAATGAATTTTCCTGATTATTTAGGGACATTTGAGGATAACTTTCAATATGTTCATCTAATATCTTTGCAATATATGCAACCTGAGAACTTAAAATGGTAAGCATATCTTCTTGAAAATTTACTCCTCTCTTAAGGTTTATTCTTTAAAAGCTACTAACATTATAATCCAAATATGAATATTCAATATATTTTTGATCCATCATTTCTACATTAAATGCATGGAGTCTTTTCTGAGTCATCATCCTCCTAAAACTTCTCTTTTTAAATCTGAGTCATAAAATGTAATGTCAGCAGCCCCTGTACTACACATACAAACTTAAGAAATTAACTAATATGATAGATATAAAAAATATTTTTTGGTATTTTGGATTTTTCACACAACAATTAAACACATTGTATGATATTATAATTTCCAAATCTAAGACTTACAGGTTTAACTAAAATTCTCCTAAAGTTCTTATCGAAGCTTCCCGACAATGATAACAAAAACTTGATGCGCCCCTAGTGTGTGATGTTTTTCTGTGTGTTTTATTCCAATTTAATTCCCGTGAGACGGCATCAAAAATATGACCCGTCCTGCAGTTACACAGTAATTTAGCTTTCAAAAGATGGTAAAAAATTTGACATAAATTTATATGTAGCAGCTAATATGTAAAATTGAAATATTATAAAATGTATAAAGTAGTTCACACACTATGGGTTCTACGCAAGAGCACGTATCGATTCAAGTAATATAAGGCTTTCTTTAAAAATCCCAGTATCGATCCCACGAAGAAGCGAGGTAAGAAATTACTTAGGCTAATTCTAGTCTACTACTATAAACAATTAGTTTGGAAGGTTGATTATAATGGTTTTAATGTATGCTAACAAAACTAAGTTTATTAAATTATTTTCTAAACTTTAAAGTTAAATTTACTAAGACTAAATAATTTTTTATGTTAAAGAGTTCAAATTTAAGAAAATATCCTTCCCACTATAATGAATTTTTGGTTAATGATAGAGATAAATGGTTTGAATTTGTATTGTGCCAAATAGGAGAAGTTTTAATTCTCTACCATTGATCAAGTGATATAGAGAATCATTGGCTAATCTTTGGTTTAGTCCCTAAATCTGTAGTTAGGCTGGGAAGATATAGCTCTCATTCCAGAGCTTCAGCTCTCATTCCAGAGCTCCCACTTCCCTTCCCCTGAAGGCTAACTCTCGCTTTAGTTCTTAAACACTAAGACCAAATTAGGGATTTTAGTCTGTCACCCTAAAATATCCAATTCTACTCCCAACAACGTATATTTCTCTATTTATTTGCACCCAATTCCATGAATGACATACTCCTCCATAGAATAAAATGTGATTCTCACTTTTTTGTAGAACTCATAGTCCATTTCCCAAATCGTATGTTTCATAACAAATTTTAACATTTCAATTGGCCATATCAAAAAGTAAATAAAGAACGGAGTGAAAAATCATCACAATTAATTAACATTTAAATGGCACATCCAAATTATCTCTCCATTTCACCATATCTCATTGCAGGGAGAAAAATAAAGAAAACTACTCAATATTCAAGAGGAATATACGACAAAACATGGATTTTATATATAGAAACAAGTTCACAAAATAAATAAATGAAAGAGCACAACTTATCTTAAACTCATCCTAAAGCAAATCCCTTGAAGTTCCCTTGAAGCATTTTCTCTCTTTACAATCAATGTTGAATTCTCTCTAAGATCTGTAATGAAGAAGAAACCTCTTACATTCCCTCTCCTCTTACAATTCCTCAAGAAAATCCTCTCCACAAAGAAGACTTTACTCTACAATTACACACACTCACACACACACACACGCTATAAAAGGCGTCGGCCGCTCTCATTTTAATGAGGCACAAAATCCCTCCTTTTTCTTAAGAGACACACCCCTTCACTTCAAGAGACACATCTCTTCACTCAAAGTGTTTAGATTCATTGAATCACTACAAGAGACACATCTCTTCAATTAAAAACCACCCCTTAACTCCAAGAGACACATCCCTTCATTTAAGAGCCTTTCCAAGTGTCTAGATGCATTGAATCACTTCATGGGGTGTTTGAATCACTTGGGAGCCTTCTAGAACATCAAAAACCGCCAAAAATCCATCCATAATCATCTCAGGCTCTGTCGGCACCGGTCTGGGTGAATTCAAAGCCATTTTTTGTTGCTTCTATGAACTCGGGCGCTGTCGGCATCGGTCTAGGCACCGTAGGCACCGGTCTGGGAGCCGTCGACGTCGGTCTGGACCAACTCCACTGTTTCCCTTCGTATGGTTCTATTTTGCCCCGCTTCAGTTGCATTTCATTCCTAACAGATAAAGCTACAAATTAAGCATGAAAATAAACTTTCTTTAAAGTAAAATTTCATTCAAAAACATGTGAGAAGTTATAAGTAGATTAAGCATAGAAAGACATATTGAAATGTGTCAGGCCAAAATTTTTTTTCTTGCTCGTTTTAACTCCAAATTGCATTGTTTTTGGTTCTTTTTCATCAGAAGTCCATTTCTTATACATGAAGCCAAAAACATGCAAAATATATTTCTTTAAACTGCAATATCACCAAAAATTAGTATAAAATATAGGTCTAAAAAAGCTTATATTTTTGGTGCATCACTTACTTTGTGATATAGTTTTGTGAAATATTTATTTTGTTTTCTATGGCTATAATATTAATATTTTTTTATGATTTGAACTTCGATCTTCATTTACTTTTCAATCTGGCCAATTGAAATATTAAAACATGTTAAGAAACATATGTTTTGAAAAGTGATATGATTTCTACAATATAGAGAGAGTCACATTTGATTTCATGGGAGAGTATGTCATCTATGGGATTATGTGCAAATGAGGGGAGCTCTGGAGTGACAGCCGGTATCCTCCCAGCCAAACCATGAAATTATGGACCAAACTTCGGATTAGTTAATGTTCTTTATAGCACTCGGAAGAGAGTACACAAAACAGTTTATATATATATATTCAAATGATTTCAACTTCTTCACAATCTATATATTCATTGTAAAAGGGAAGAATGTTTTCTTAAATTTGAACTTTTCGTCAAAACAAAAACTTTGTTTAGTTTTTGTTATTTAACTTTTGAAAGTTAGTCTTACTTAGTTAACTTTATTTTTCAACTGCATTTTATATAACATATACCTTAGTATTTAATATTCAAACTTTGCACTTTACTTTTGTTTCGATATTTTTAATTCTAAAATAATTTCAAAAACTTTTTTAAGGGATTTCCAACTTCCTTATGGGGTCGATATCTAGAACTTCATTAGAGCCCTTTATTACTTGAGCGATAGGTATACTTGCGTTGATTTTAACTGGAATTTAGTAGTTTAAAATGAGATTTAAAAAATAAACTATTTTCATAAAAGATAATTTATTTGGGATTATTGATGCACCAAAATAATATGCATTTTTAGACCTTTATTTTATACTCGTTTTTGGTGATATTACGCTTTAAAGGAAGGTATTTTTAATATTTTGTTGCAGGTTGATGATTGTTAGGACTTGAAACAAAAAATAAAGCAAAAAGAATAGAATTTGGAGTCAAAATGGCATTTTCAAAAAAAAAAAAAAATACTCAGCGTCGACTGCGCCAGACTGGGCGCCAATGGCGCCATTTGACAGAGAGCACAGAATTAAATTCAAACCACGGGCACCGACGACCCCAAGGTCAGTGCTGGACAAAATTCTAGAAGATTCAATGTGTTTGGACGCTTTTTGAAGAGTTATTTTGGAAGCTTTTTGAAGAGTTATTGGAGGCACCTCTTAGAAAACCGACTTTATGCTTTATTTAAAGCAAAAATTGCTCAGAAAAAGGAGTAGTTAGAGGGAGCTAGAGGGTAATTGAGTTTACTTGAGTGTTCTATTGTTTAGTGTGGTGATTTTAAGTGTGATTTTCTCCTAAGATTTGTTAATAGAGGGAGAGAATTGAGAGATTTCTTCTTCCATACGTCTTTAAAGAGAAAATCAAGTGTCTTCAAAAGAGAGAAAGAGTTCAAAAGAGGCTTCAAGGGATTTGCTTTAAGAAAGAGTTACAGATAAGTGGTATTTGTTTATTATTATTGTATAAACTTTCTTTTATTTATGAAATTTATATTTTGTTGTATCTCTCTCATGAGTTCTGAGTAGTTTTCTTTATCTTTCTCTCTACTCTGAGATATGGTGAAATGAAGAGATAACGTGGATGTGCCAATTTTAAAATATAAAATAAATTATGATGATTTTTTCCACTCTATTCTTAATATACTTTTCTTTATGGTCAATTGAAATCTTAAAATCTGTTATGAAACATTATGATCCAACATATGATCCAAAAAATGGAGTATGAGTTCTACAATAAAGTGAGAATCACATTCAATTCTATGAAGGAGTGTTTCTTTCATGGAATTGGGTGCAAATAAGTAGGGAAATATTTATTATTAGGCGAAGAATTGGAGATTTTAGGGTGACAGAATAAAATCCCCAATTTGGTCTTAGTGTTTAAGAACTAAAGCGAGAGTTAGCCTTCAGGGAAAGGGAAGTGGGAGCTCTGGAGTGAGAGCCAGTATCCTTCCAACCTAACGACGGATATAGAGACCTAGCCTAAGATTAGCCAACAATTCTCTATAACACTTGACTAAGGGTAGAGAATTAAAATTTTTCCTATTGGACACAATACAAATTCAAACCATTTATCTCTCTCATTTAACCAAAAATGCATTGTAGTGGGAAAGATGCTTTCTCATATTTGATAACTTCATTATAGAAACATAGTTTGGTAGTTAAAGTTTAACTTTACTTTACAGTTTTGCTAGTAATTGATAATTTAGTTCGGATAGCTCCTTAAACATTTGAAATTAGTATAGTAGACTTTCTTTATTATTGTGAAAAACATAATTTTAATTACCATCTCGAATTTAAACCTTTCTTGTGGGATTGCTATTTAGAGCTTAAATGGAAATTCATGCATTACTTGATAACGATACGTATACTAGCATAGAATGCAAACATAAATTGCTTCAATTTCTTATTAATAAATAACGAACCAAGTTTTTAGCATCGCTACAAAGTGGAGTCATCTTCATTAATTTTACACAACTATAATTTTTTAGATCAACTATACTATCATTAATTTTACACAACTATAATTTTTTAGATCAATTATACTACATATTTATTATATATCTGTCATGTGTAATTTTGTAATATTGAAAAATATTTACAAAATTTACACACTAAATCCAGCCGCATCACCTTCCACATCAGCTGCCACATGGTTTATGCTTTATGCACCGATCCTTTGTATGACTTCTCCTCCATCATTCAATCAATACACATGCAAATAGACGACATCCATTCATCATCCCTATGTGACTCACCCGAGAACCGTCCAACTTCTAGACCAAAAATCTCGCTCGATACTCAACTAAATCACATGAGTTTTGTTCGTATAGCTTCATCTAGCCAAGGCGAACCTATCTCTATTGTTACATGCATATGAAATACAATTCTACTTCATAATCATTAAAACATTGAGCAATTTTAGAGATTTTGGATTATACATTTGCCCATGAGATGAGACCTCAACTGGGTTTGTTCTGAAGCTTTCTTGTGTGCTGGAGAACCTCATTTAAGTATCTATTTAAGATGGGGTTGAAGTTGTACAAGAGCTCCATCGAAGTATGGTGTGGCCTTGGTCAAATTTAGTTGTAGAGGGCCTAAGGATGGGGCTTTCTGTGGGAAACTTCCTCGTTTGGTCGGAGAAGTCTGAGGAAGCTCAAGGGTGGTTTAATTTGAAGCTTTGTGGAGTTTGGTGGAGTGACAGAAAATCCCCTAAATTTTGAGCTCAAAATTTCAGAGAGTAAGTGGTTATGGGTGGATAAGGATAGTGGGATTGAACTCAGGGAAGCTTGGAGAGGCTTTGGAAAGATTTTGATAAAGTCTGCTTGAGCTCGCCCATGGTGGCTCCATTCTACTAAGTGCTAGATGTCAAAACCAACATGTGGAACTCCAAGAAAAGCAAAGAAGTGTTTAGAATTTCTAATGGGGTGGGATTCAAGTACTAGTCCTCTAAGATAGTCAATAGAAAATTCCTAGTGTTGGATCCTACTCTTTCAACGAAGAAAGGTTAGACCTCAAAAAAAGTGAGTTGAACAACAAGAATTTAAAAATCTTATCATAATTTTGTTCTAAAACAGCCCTAATAATAGAATCATATGAATCACACATTAACTCAAATGGCTTTCTCTAGGCAGGTGAAATAAGGATAGGTGCAGTGATTAATTTATCGTTTAATAATTTGAAGGAATTTAGGCATTCATAATTAAAATCAAAATTTGTTTCTTATTCTAGAAGATGACATAGAGGATTAGCAATTTTTGAAAATTTTCTATTTTACATCTTGTAAAATTCAGCTTGTTCTAGAAAACTCCTTACTATTTTTACTGATGTCGGAGGTTGTAATTCAACAAAAACTTAATTTTTTGCTGGATCTACTTCCATGTTATTTTCAGAAATCTTATGTCCTAACACAATTTCTCCTGTGACCATAAATTGACATTTTTCTCAATTATGAACTAAATTTGTTTCTTCACAATGTTTTAATTGCTTAGTGCTCTAAACATGAATCAAAAGAGGTTCCAAAAATTGAGAAATCATCCATAAAAACTTTATTTCCTTTCTCAATTAAGTCACAGAAAATGGACATCATACACTTTTGGAAAGCTGCAGGAGCATTACGTAAACCAAAAGGCATTCTTCTGAAAGTAAAAGTCCCATAAGGTTTTGTAAATGTCATCTTTTCCTGATCCTTTGAAGTAATAGGTATTTGTTGGTAACCAGAATATCCATCCAAAAAGCAAAAATAGTGATGCCCAACAAGTATATCCATCATTTGGTCTAAGAAAGGTAAGGGAAAGTGATCCTTTATAGTGGTGAGGTTTAATTTTCTATAATCAATACAAATTCACCATCCAATTACTTATCTTGTTAGAATTAATTCATCCCTTTCATTAATGACTGATGTCAATCCTCCTTTCTTAGGAATACCGTGAATAGGACGATCCCATCCACTATAAAAAATAGAATAAATATTTTCCACGTCTAACCTCTTTAAAATTTCATTCTTTACTACTTCTTTCATTATTGAATCTAATCTTCTTTGAGGATCTGCCCTAGGTTTATGGTTATCTTCTATTAAAATTTTGTGTGCATAGTTTGAAGGATTGTTTCCTTTAATATCAGCTAATGTCCATCCAAAAGCATTTTTATAATTTTGTAATGTCTCTAGTAATTTTTCTTCCTAGCCTTTCATTAAATCTGCGGATATTACAATAGGTAAAGTTAATGAACATTCTAAAAATGCATGCTTCAAATGTGTAGGAAGCACTTTCATCTCAAGTTTAAGAAGTTTTTTAATTGAAGCGATCAGAGATTTACTATTTTTGGTAGTATCCAAAATCTAAAAATTTTTTAGAACATAATTTATTTCCTCAGCATTTGTCTCTAATGATTTTTCTTCAAAATCACTTTTATTTTCACTTTCTAATTCTTTTTTATGAAATATAACTTCATCTTTTTTCTCAAAACTACAACACATCTTTCTTGGTAATTTTTAGGAATCATATAATCAATAATATATATCCTATAACTTTTATCATCTTTTTCTTTAACATGATACTTCATTGACTTCAGAACATTAAACGATACTTCTTGATCATTAACTCTCATGTTTAATTCTCTTTTCTCTTACCAATCATAGCGCATCATATCACAAGGAAAGGTCTCCCCAAAATAATAGGAATTTATTTATCATTTTTCATGTCTAGCACATTGAAATCTATAGGGAAGATAAATTTATCCACCTTAAGTAGTACATCTTCAATAACCCCTTTAGGATAAGTGATAGATCGATTAGCTAACTAAAGAGTTACAGTAATATTAGAAATCTCTTCTAAGTTTAACCTTCTAAAGATAGAAAAATGCATTAGAATAATGTTATCTTCTAAATCCCATAAGGCTTTTCCATAAAAGTTTTCTCCAATCACTTAAGATATAGTAAACTACCGAGGTTTATAAGCTTTTGGGGAAGCTTTTTTTGAATTATTGCACAACATTTTTCACTAAGTGGAAAAGTTAGATAAGCTTCAAACTCGCTCTTTTTGTTTAATATTTTTTTCATAATTTGGCATAACTCGTCATTTGTTCCAAACCTTCTACAAATGGAATGTTGATTTTTTATTTATAAAGCTTTTTAAATATCTCAAAAAACTTTAAAATTTATTGATCCAGTTTTTGTTGTCTAAGTCTTTGAGGAAAAGGAGGTGGTGGTCTTTCTGAATCAATTTTAGTTGGAGAGGTAGGTTGGTCTTCATCATTAGAAATTGTTCTTTAGGATATTTAGTTTTTTTCAATTTCTTTCTTAACCTCAATCTCATTTTGAGTTCCAACATTTAATCCTTTCCAGTTCTAAGTTGAACAGCTTTAACTTGTTCTTATTATTTACTTTTATCTTTTGGATTTATCTCAACATTAGTAGAAAATGTTTCTTGTGGTCAATTGCTAAGTGCATTAGCAATTTGTCCCAGTTGATTCTCAATATTTCTTATTGTAGCATCTTGACGACAGCGACTTTATATATGCTTAAAAATATAAGAATTTGATACTGCTGCTAGAAGATTTAATTCCCCAGCAACAGCGCCAAAAACTTGACAGCGGTTATAGATTCGATAAAGATGTATATAAAAATTTAAATAATTACAAAGTCACACTTATCAACGCAAGCATACGTATAGCTCAAGTAAAACAGGGCTCTAATGGAGTCCTGGATATGGATCCCACAGGGAGTAATATTAGAGGCTACAAACTAAGATTTTAGAAAATCTATACTTAATCACAACAATATAGTTCAAATTGCTTATCTGTCACTAATAGGCAATTGAAATAAACATGTAATTTTAATAACTCTTAAATAACTAATACCGCTAATGAGGTTTTTA
>NW_018232425.1:7129-7955 GCF_001263595.1 Phalaenopsis equestris | reverse complement strand
TTATTTCCTTATTTATTTGCACACAACTTCCAAGGGCTTTGACCTCTCTGAATCTTGGATGTAATCTTCACTTTAGTTGTAAAACTTAACATATTTTAACAAATCAATTGGCCAGATTGAAAGTAAATTAAGATCGAAGTGAAAAGATCATCACAACTTCTTTAACATTTTCAAGGCTCAACAAATTTAAATCACCATTTCACAAAATCTCAAGATAAGGAGAAATACAAAAGAAGCTACTCAGAACTCATGGGGAAGATGCAAAAAAACTCGAAATTTATATATAAAATCAAAGTCATACAAACTATAATAAGTAAATACCACTTATCTCTAATTCCTCCCCAAACAAACTCCTCGAAGTTCCCCTGAATATCTTCCTTTCCTTACAGTACATAGAATTCTTCTTCGAAGCGACAAGGAGGAAGAAATCTGAACCTCCTAAAACTTCTCTCAATTTTCAACCAAAATTTTCTCTTTAAGTGGTAGAAGAGTTTTCCCAATAGTTGCCTAAGCATGCCCTCATAAATCCTCCACATTCAATGCACCTGTTGAGGTAACCGTCGTGCTCACCGTCGGCGGCCTCGAGGGCGCCGTCGGCGGCCTTTTAAAATATTTGATTCTAAACTCTCGGGAAAAACCCTCCATCGACGTTGTTGGGCTCACCGTCCGCGCCCTAGTTCAAATCTTCTTATTTTGGTCATTTTCGCTCCAAATTCGCTCATTTTTGCATCTTTTTGCTCCAATGACCATAATTCAACATACCTGCAACAAAACAACAAAAATACCTTTCTTTAAAGTGCAATATCATCAAAATTAATGTAAAATA
>NW_018232425.1:4562-6992 GCF_001263595.1 Phalaenopsis equestris | reverse complement strand
TTTGATTTAAGTAAATACCATAGTGAGATTTTCAGAAAAAATTCAAGTAATTAAATTAACTCTGTAGGTACAAGACTATCTAGTCATCAAGTTTAAGAGTTCTAGTTTTCTATTCATTTCAAGAATGACTATATGTTGTAACATCAAGTCACTTAGAATATTCAAATGGTAGGAACTTCATGAGAACACTACTAGTAAAAGATGCTAAACTATAAATATAAGTTCAAGAATGTATTTAGGTTTTCCCTTTAGGTTGCTCCAAGTGAAGCCAATTTTTTATTAGGCATCTCCTCAAGCTTCTCCTCACTTTTATACTTTTTTCTTCTTTTTATTTCTCATTTTGATTTCTTTCAATCCTATATTTTTTCTCTTTCCTTTTTAGGGATTGTTGTTTTTAGGGATTGTTGTCAACTCAATCCTTTTTTTTTTCAAGTGAGGATTACTATATCTGGATAGCCTTTAATGATTTTGAACATCACCTTTCTTCCCCTAAATTTGAAACTCAAAGCATTCCTTTACCTTATAAGTGTTTCATAGCTTTTACATCATTGAGCCCCAATCTTTTCTTCTCAAATGAATTTCCAAGATTCTTAACACTTCAAAATATAGTTTCCTTTACTTTAAATAGTTAACTATAGTCTTATTCTTTTATACTAAATATCTTAATCTACAAAATTAATTCACCTTACAAAAAATATTCCCTTAAATCTACCATAATATTTAAATATCTATAAAATATAATTCTCTAAATTAAATTCATTACATAAAATCATATTAATTTATTTTTTGAAAATATTTAAATTGAGAACATCTAATATTTAAGCTTTTTCTTCCCTCCCCCAAACTTAAATTTTTCAATATGGAATGATATAGGTGGAAAGAAAAATTCTAAATATAAATCATACCTCAGTACTTTAGGCATTGTCATCATTCTGAAATTTTTGCAGTCCTTCTAAAAATTTTTACTTCAACTGGTCTGTAATATTAGGAGCTTTTGATACATATAAATCATTAGAGAATTTGTTGGGTAATGAAATTTTAAAATAAGTACAAAAGTAAACATTATACAAACACAATATTTCGCTAACACATCCACAATACTAAACAAAAAACAATTACAAAGATATTAAAATGCAAATAAAAATTACATCACATTACAATTTTTACAAAGTACTAATCAAAATCTATTATAACTACACATGCAAATTTCAACTACCACACTAAACATTTAAAGCAATAATTAAAAATTATCCAATTGTAACATAAAAATAAAAATGAAAGTACAAACAAACAAACATCTATCTCTATTACACAAATTATAAAAATAAAAGTACATCAATTATTATCTTATATAAAAATCCCATGCTATATCTTCATCTCCTTGGTCAGTAAGTGGATTAAGCTGATACTGAGTATAACAGGGGCATTCAGGAAAAGTAACATCAGGCTCACCTCTGTAGTGTCGGGCTTGAGCTTCGTAGTAAGCTATCTCAAAGTCAGAATGCCCTTGTAGATACTCACTATCATAATCATATCTACATTATAATCCCCCAATTCTTTCATTTATTAGCTCAATACTCTTTCGCTGCAAGGTTAACTCATTCATTAAATCATTCAGGGTAGGCGAGCTAGAAGAAGGAAGGTCATAACTAGTAGAGGGGATATCTCTACTAGTAGAAGGTTCTTGACTTCTACTCCCAGATATCCATTTTTCATGGGATTCATTTGTCTTTAAATTAGCTTTACTAATGGGTTTCATAGGGTAAACCCATTCTTCATCATCTCCAGCTCCAGAAAGTTGTCAAGGTGCATAAATGAGGCCAGGATGTCCCAATCCTCCACTTGTTTCACTTTTTGTCGTGGTCAATACATTCTTAAAAATAATTCTCCCAACATTTATAATTTGATTATTCCGAATACAGAAATTCAGAATAGCTCTATCTCTTATTACCTCACTATGGTGATAGGTAAGTAACCGAGTAGAGGAAATAAAATAGTATTACGCTTTAGATGTGGTGTTCAACATGGAAGCAGAAAAATTTACCCGTTCTCGTTGCTTTATCTTCCATATCGCTTTCCCATCAGTGAGAAAGTTGATGACATAATTTAGCAGGCCTTCCATTGTACTGAAGGTTTCATAATGGCAGCTATAGGAGTCTGGGACTTCATAAAAGGAGTTAATGCGGGCGGCACTAAATTCAACAAAAAATCCCTGCACTCGAACGATTCCTTCCTTAGAATAGTACACATTGGCATAAAATTCTTTCACAATATTCACAGCAGCCTTATTGGTGGTATAACATAAATTTTCCCACCTTCTCTCGGTAATAACTCGTTCAATTGCTTCTCCCGGACTCTCAAAAACTTGATCTTGTATACATTTCTTCCCTTCAAACACTGAAGTAAATCTCGACTGAGCCTTCGCATTGA
>NW_018232425.1:3589-4542 GCF_001263595.1 Phalaenopsis equestris | reverse complement strand
AAACTCAAGTCGCGTCAAACTCAAGTCGCCTCTTTTGTCACGGAGCCATGTCAATCTAATAAAAAATTATAAAAAATTCCATAATACACTTCAAATACTCAAATAATAGCTTCCAAGAGTGACTCTAAGAGTCCAAAAGTAAATTTCATGAATTTCTTCCAAATATTTTCTCCACATCCTTAAATTTTTTGGCCCTTCTCAATGTGGAAGAAACTTAAAGTGTAAGGAATTCATGGTGAAAATCAAATATTTTTAGTTTGGAGTGAAGCTATTACCAAGAGATGATCAAATCTGGTGTCTAAATGCTTTGAAATCTCCCCCAAATCCAAGATCTTCAAGCCCTAGATCAAAATTTTT
This sequence comes from Phalaenopsis equestris, assembly GCF_001263595.1. NCBI lineage: Eukaryota > Viridiplantae > Streptophyta > Magnoliopsida > Asparagales > Orchidaceae > Phalaenopsis > Phalaenopsis equestris. The sequence goes on along the minus strand of NW_018232425.1, from coordinate 4,185 downwards.
GTTTTTTAAGAGGAAGGGGATGATGAATAGTGGAAGTTGACTAGTCAAAATCGCGGTTAAATGAGTTTTTTTGGGATCTCACCGTTGGCGAGCTCTATTGAATTAATAACTTAAGTCTCGGGAAAAATCTTCCGTCGGCGGCGTCAATGGCGCCGTCGGCGAGACTTTCAAAATTGGGTCAATTTCCAGATTTTTGTGATTTTGATCAATTTCAAACCTCGGCGACATTCGTTCAATCATTATAGACATAAATCTTAAGTGATTAAATGATATAGTAACACAAATAAACATTCACAACACAAAACATCACAATTATATATAAATTCCAAGGGTTACAATACACGTTACAAGACACACATAAGTTTGGTATTTTCTCACTTAATACATCAATTCAGCGTCGTAATCCAAGACACAACACTCTAAATGCTGAAAACAAACATCATATGCTCAAGCTCAACTATACTGAGATCTAAAACCAAAATTCAAAAATAAAGCAAACACAAAGTTAAAATTAAATTACACACATAGGCATATAGGTAGCAAGGTAAATCTACTACTCTTCCGTTTTAGAGCTTGTTTCTCCTCTGATTTCATCC
>NW_018232425.1:1633-3539 GCF_001263595.1 Phalaenopsis equestris | reverse complement strand
GAATTCTTCAGTAGAGTCCTCTTCTATCAATCCCATCTTTCTCATCAATCGTATCAAACTTTCTTCGATATGTCCAGAGTGATCAAAATGCTCTTTCATCCTCCAGTCTAGATGATCAAAAAAATTAGAGATATTATTAATTACATTCATAACATTTTGTACCTCTTTCTCCAATTTCTTGATTCTACGCAGGATAACTAGTGTCTTGTCCGGGACTAAAGGCTGAATAGGAAATGAATTCTGAGACGATTGATCCACAACAATATTCATATCATTCTCATCTTCATTGGTTGGGAACCTCTAGGTTGGGTCCAAAGGCTTCCAAGGTAGAAGTACTTTTTCCAAATTCTCATAAGATACTTGGAACTGACTATAAAGTAAGAAATTTGTTGAAGGATGTCCATGCCCATAAGTTGATCCATGAATGATCAAGCCCCAAACAGACTTTACAATTATCGATCCAATATCGATCGACAGTCACATTTAGATACAGTAATTCAGAATAGCACTTTCCTTAGTAACTCTACTGATCTTCATTGTCAGTAATAGTTTTGCAGAAATGAAGAAGTGACAGTATTTAGAAATGGGGTTTAGAAGTGTCGTAAAAAAACCAACATACCCGTTTTCTCTCATTTCCCAGTCTTCAGTTTCGTCCGTCAAATATTGGTAAATCTCATTCATCAGGTTTCTTGTTGGGACGAAGTTGGAATAACGACAAACATGACATTCTCGATCATATATAACTCATTAATCCATGTAGGAGTAAAAGTTATCCATCTACCTCGCACATAGATGACTCCCTGGTTGATTTCAGGCAAAAAATTCACAGTTTCACTCTGGTCCGATTGCGTTCTAATTTTCTCTATGGATCCAATTTTTATGATGATTCAAGGGTAAATATGAGTAGTAGAGTTCAATACTACCACAAACTAATGATAATTTTAAATAAAACTACTATAATCGCAATAAAAAAAGATAAGTATGGGTTGCCTCCCATAAAGTGCTTGGTTTAACGTCGTCAGCCCAACCTATTCAGATATTATTCAGGTTGACTGATCATTAAAATCTCTTCAAAATTTTATCTTTTACCCTCAAAATATAGCTTTAATCTGTGTCCATTTACTTTAATGTGTCCATTTACTTTTATGTCCATTTACTTTAAATATATCCCCAGTCTTTTAATCTTCAATTTCAACAGCTCCGTGAGTATAAACTCGAGTCACAGTAAAGGGTCCTAACCAACGAGCCTTTAATTTCTGAGGGAATAACTTCAGCCTTGTATTGTATAGAAAAACTTCTTGTCCTGGTTCAAATTTCTTCTGGTTAATCTTCTGATCATGCCATAACTTTAGTTTCTCCTTATAAATTTTGTCGTTATCATAAGATTCATTTCTTAATTCTTCCAATTCGTTCAATTGTAACAATCTCTTCTCACCAACATCTTTCAAATTATAATTGAATTCTTTAATCGCCCAATATGCTTTATGCTCCACTTCTACTAGTAGGGTTTATAGTCTGTGAGGAGTCATTCCAATAGGAGTTTTATAAGCACTCCTGTAAGCCTATAATGCGGTATCCAGTCTAATGGAGCAATCTACTCTACTAGGGTTTATATTTTCTGGGGGTGGAACTACAACCCCAATGTATTAATCTCTCTATTAGAAACTTTAGCTAACCCTTTAGTTTGGGGGTGAGAGGTAGTAGAGATTCTATGAATAATATTAAACTTTTCTGTCAATCTCTGAATGTATTTATTCCTAAAATGGGATCCTCCGTCAGTGATAATCATTCTCGGCATTTCGTATCTAGTGAAAATATTTTTCATTAAAAATATTGAAATACTTTTAGCATCACAGCTAGGTAAAGCTTATGCTTCAATCCACAAACGTAGTATACTGCAATTAAT
>NW_018232425.1:382-1241 GCF_001263595.1 Phalaenopsis equestris | reverse complement strand
AAAATATCACTTACAATATAATTAACAATATCAACATACCATGATACTTTCCACTCATTAATATTGTAAAGTTTTTTATCAGGGAAACTGTCTCTAATTTCATTATCGGTGTCAGATAATTCATGATTTTTTAATCTCGATAAATGATTAGCAAATTGATTATCAGGTCCTTTTCTATTAATACCACAAGATCAAATTCTTTCATCAAAAGTATCCATCTAATTAACCTTGGTTTGGCATCCTTCTTTTGCATCAGATATTTAATAGCAGAGTGATCAGTGTGCACAACAGCATAACACATTTAGTCCCAATTAAATAATATCTAAATTTGTCTAAAACATACTCAATAGCCAATAACTCTTTTTCAGTAATAGTATAGTTAATTCTAGCATCATTAAGAGTTTTACTAGTATAGTATATAACTTTAAAAATCTTTTTATACCTTTGTTCAAGAACATCTCCAATAACATAATCTCTAGCATCGCACATCAATTCAAATGATTTCTCCCAGTTAGGCAAGACTATAACAGGGGCTGTGATTAGTTTTTCTTTTAATAACTCAAAGGTATTTAAACAGTTTTCAGTAAATTCAAATTTCTTGTCCTATTCTAAAAGTTGGCATAGAGGTTTAGTAATTTTTAAAAAATCTTTAATATATAAAATGCTTGTAAAAACCAACATGTCCAAGAAAACTCCTAACCTCTCTTAAATTAGTAGGAGGTGTTAATTTAGATATAACTTGAATTTTTGCAGGTCTACTTCCATACCATTTTTCGAAATTTTATGTCCTAAGATATTTAGATATGCAGGTGATTCCTCGGTTTGGAGGCTTGGTTGACATTTCTCCCAATTTAGAACT
>NW_018232425.1:0-330 GCF_001263595.1 Phalaenopsis equestris | reverse complement strand
CTTTTTCAAGACATGCAAAGCATGCATCAAATGATGCTCCAAATCTAGAGAAATCATCCATAAATACTTCCAATCCATCATCAATTAACTTACTAAATATAGACATCATATATCTCTAGAATGTTGTAGGTGCATTACATAATCCTAAAGAAATTCTTCGAAAAGCAAAATTTCCAAAAGGACTAGTAAATGTTGTCTTTTCTTGATCCTCAAGAGCAATAGGAATTTGATGGTAACAGGTATATCCATTTAAAAAACATAAATTTTTGTGCCCAGCAAGTCCATCTACTATTTAGTCTAAAAATGGTAAAGGAAAGTGATCTTTCCTAG
>NW_018232424.1:259-878 GCF_001263595.1 Phalaenopsis equestris | reverse complement strand
TTGGAACATTTATCTAAAGTAATTAAGCGCTGTGATAAAACAAATTCAGTTCTTAATTGGGAAAAATGCAAATTTATGGGTAGTAGGAGGAATTGTATTAGGACATAAAATATTAGAGAATGGTATGGAAGTAGATCCTGCTAAAATTCAAGTGATCGGTAATTTACCTTATTCAACCAATGTAAGGGAAATTATGAGTTTCTTAGGACATGTTGGATTCTACAGGCGATATATTAAAGACTTTTCCAAGATTGCTAAGCCTTTATGCCATTTACTGGAGAAAGATATAATTTTCCATTTTGATGAAGAGTGTCTAAGAGCTTCTGAGTTATTAAGAGAAAAATTATTCACTGCACCAATTATAGTTTCACCAGATTGAGGAAAACCTTTTAAACTGATGTGTGATGCTAGTAATTATGCTGTCGGAGTTGTTTTAAGACAAAGATATGATTAAATTTTCAAGCTAATTTACTATGCTAGTAAAACTCTTAATGAAACTCAAATTAATTACACAACAATTGAAAAAGAGTTATTAGTAATAGTTTATGCTTTTGATAAATTTAGATCATATTTAATTGGAACTCATTGTGTAGTGCATACAGATCATTCTGCTATTAAG
>NW_018232424.1:0-212 GCF_001263595.1 Phalaenopsis equestris | reverse complement strand
TTCTTATTTTGCAAGAATTTGACTGCAAGAATTTGACTTTGAAATAGTAAATCAGAAGGGGATTGAAAATCAAATTGCTTATCATTTGTCCAAGCTTGAGTTAAAAAATCACTCTGTTTTGAAAGAGAAATTAATGAATATTTTTCAGATGAAAAACTATTCCTATTAATGAGTGTCGTGTTCCATGGTATGTCGACATTGTGAACTTTCTT
>NW_018232423.1:0-389 GCF_001263595.1 Phalaenopsis equestris | reverse complement strand
TTGAGATATCAGATGAGAAAATGTGATTTTTCAAACTTTAATTTACTTCATTAATTATTTTTATGAAAAAAAATAAGATTTTTAAAAGAAAATTCCTAACTTGACCAAGGTATATTATAATCCCTTGAAATTTTTCTTAGAGGTAGACCTAGATCAAAGGAGCCTTTGGAGCAAATTCCTTTGGATCAAATTTTACAATTTTTTTGAATTCTTTGTGATTTATTAGAATTATTTTAAATTGTAGGATATTTAATAAAAATAAACTATTTTAAGTGTTGAAAATTAAGTTTTGTATTTTTGAAAAATCTTCCAAAGGTCAAAGAACTCAGAGGAGAAAATTTTATTTTTTTTCTGATTTTTGCTTGATTTATTGGAATTATTTTAGTGAA
>NW_018232422.1:0-2538 GCF_001263595.1 Phalaenopsis equestris | reverse complement strand
CATCCTTCAAAGCCTGTACCACACTCTTCCTCTTAGGTCATCATAAAATTTACCCTTATGCAAAGTGTATGTTAGGGGTTGAATTCCAATTGGCCATCCTTTCAAAAAGCAAGTGTAGCAATACTTGATCCTTCAATCTTTTACTTTATTCTCCACGCCAGACAACATAACCCTTGTCTAAGACAACCGGACGATCAATCCTTATACTTCTTTTATTTTATTATTGTGTATTACATAAAAAAACAAATTATGTTGTATTTGTTTGTTCCGTTATAATGATTGACGACGACGACGCCGTCGGAGCTCAAAAAGGTATATCTTTGGGGCAAAATGGTGATTTTGAAAAATATTCATTGTAGGAGAGCACAAGTACACATCCATGAGAACTAAGTACTATTCGAGAAAATCACAAACATGTTTGGAGAACTTCTTTTTGGAAAATTGGGACTTTAAAGTATCCGTCCTTGGGAAACGTGAGTACTTGTATGTGGGAATTAAGTTCCGTTTATAAAAAGAAAAGTATTACTCTGTAAACTCAATGTTTACGATCTAACTTTTTCTACAGGTATATAGAAGGATCGTTGTATCTTTTGAGATCACAAGTTAATTGTTATGTTTTACTCTCAGGCCCCATCTTATGAAACTGACCATCGAGTTTTTTGAGATAGTTGAGAAGACTGACGTTTTCTCGTGCCCCCCTAATGAGGATTGGCTTTCAGAGGCTGCCAAAATTTTTTGTGATTTGGACTTTGTGATCAAGTCAAGATATTTGAAATTTTGAGCTTAAAAAATAAAATAAAATGTAATTCATTTAATTTGAATTTTAGAATGATTTGAAAACTCGAGTTTTTAAAATTTAGGCTCTTAGTAGTGTTTAAAATACTAGAGATCTAAGCTTTTAATATTTATGCTCTTAAAGTTTTAAAAATTTTAAAGTTTCGAGCTTTTAAAACATAGAATCTGAGAGCCTAGAGATATTAAAATTTGGATTTTAGAATTTAAACTCATAGGACTTGAAATTTTTATAGACTTAGGCTCCTAGGGTTTGAAAATCAATTCAAAATTTATTTTTTTGAACTTAGGCTCATACGAATGAAAAAAATAATTTAAATATCAAGCTTTCATAAATTAATCGCCATCACCACCAAATTCACAATATATTTGTTAACGAATAGAAGTCAGTCCCTTTTAAAATCCTAAATCATAATTTTTTTGCAAATACTTTAAGTTCTAAATGATTTCTAATTTTTATAAAAATTTTGTGGTTATCTCTTAAATTAAATGTGATACATTGAAATGTGAGCCCACTCTTAAGTCTTAGATGAGTACCACTTGAAATACTCTTGAGCTGTGTATGTTTTAAGGTATTTATATAAGCGAAACAAGTACATATATTTTCAAAAGCCCTCCAACAATTTATTGTATACACAAATAGTGGGTTTGTGAATGTTAAGCGGGCCAATCGGGCGGCCTTGTGTATAGAATAGGGTTGTAAGTCCCAACCAACTAGTCTAATTCTCATTTTCACAAGGACTGAAATTGACGAGTCTAGTAATTTCAAAATAAACATCTCGATCCTAAAGATAAGAATGTACAAGTTCAAATCACCTATTTTGATCATTTTCTCAATAAGGACAAGAGTCGACATGACTTCTATTCTAAAAGCCTCAACTAACAAACTAAATGCCCTTCAAATATAAAAGTTTTGAATGTTTAACTCCCCAATGATAGTCATGTTGATTGAAGATTTCAATAGGAGAGGTCAATATTTTAAATCATTATTTTTTAAGATAATCAACTAAATTACTCAAGTTAAATTAAATCACTTATGACTTAAAGCAAACCTCATCCACCATCCATAACAGTTTGTCGAGGATGATAAATTTCTAACTAACTTCAGCTCACAAAGAGCTAGTGTTATTATAAGTATATCCTTATATTTACAATCAAAACAATTGTATGTCAGTTAGGTCGTGGCTTAAGTCCTTTGTTCTTATGGTTTTGTTGTCAAATGATACTATAAAATAACAGTTAAAACAAAATCCCTCTAACTGGGTCATTGTCGCCAAATGACACAATTATATTGCAGTTATGGTTATAATTTATATGTTCCTCATTAGCTTTCTATCATTTAAATTGTGAATCATCAGGATACAATTAATTGACACAAAGCCTTCTGTTAGCTAAAGTTGACTTAAATTTTATCCTCTTAAATAGGCATCCACCCTAGATCTACAATGATCCCTTAGAAGACGCAACCCATAATTATTGATAAGAATGACCTACTACCTTTTCTAACCATGTGGATCAGGGATCTTTAAGACTATTGTATGTTGAATATTCATAATGATTGGGTTTTGTCTTTCTTTACCCCGTCAACTGATTTAAGTTTCAAATGATAAATTTTGCAACTCAAAATCCTTAATCTGTTACTATTGTATGTTGAATTTTCTTAATAACTGGCATTAATCAAAAGTGCTCACGATAAAATACCATAGGTGAAGCGGGGCTGGGACGTGAGCCAGGCGCGGGACACAA
>NW_018232421.1:0-715 GCF_001263595.1 Phalaenopsis equestris | reverse complement strand
TTAGGCATATTTTAAAATATTTTTTTTTATTTTTGGAGTTTTTAAATATTTTTAATTATTTCAATTTAAAAGATAGCTCAAAAATTAAGTATTTTATCAAAAATAAATGTTAGTTTTCCTAAGTGTCTCTCATCATAAGGAACTCAGAAAACCACTTTTAATAATTTTTCAAGGGTATTTAATTTATTATAATTATTTTTGTACAAAAGTACAAGGTTTCTTAAAAAATCAACTTTAATACTCAAACTTAGTAAAATAATTTTTAAATTTTTGTAGTGAATAAGCGTGATTTTTATACACTATGTTGAATTTGTTTTGTCAAATTTTAATTAGTATTTAATTTACATAAATTAAAGCAAGATATATACATTTAAGCAAATATAGAAATTCACAAAATTATTCAAGCCATCCTAATATTTTTCCTAAGCTTCCCTGACCATAAGAGACCTACTAAAATTACTCCCATAATTTCTCAAATGATATTTTGATTTATAAAATTAAAATAAGTTAAAATATTCATCCTAGATTGAAAATTAGGGCTAGAGACACAGAGATGTTCTCTGAACTTTGAAAAATCAGAGAACATAACATTTATTATGATGAACAAACCCTCAAAATTTCAATCCATGGTGAGCAATAATTGATTTTAATATATTAAAATACTCAAAAGAGTATTTATATCATTAAAAATCAGAAAGTCATCAAATAATTTTTA
>NW_018232420.1:7988-9472 GCF_001263595.1 Phalaenopsis equestris | reverse complement strand
GTAAAGCTAATTTAAAGACATATGAATCTAATGAAAAATTGAGAACTGGGAGTAGAAGTCAACAACCTTCTACTAGTAGAGATGTCCTCTCTACTAGTTATGGCCTTCCACCTTCTAGTTCCCCTACCCCAACTGATTTGATGAATGAATTGACCTTGCAGCGAAAAAGTATAGAGTTAATAAATGAAAGGATTGGAGGTTTAGAACATTGACATGATTATGTTAGTGAGTACCTTTAGATGCATTCAAATTTTGAGATATCTTACTGCAAAGCTCAGGCCCGACACTACAGAGGTGAGTATGACGTTACTTTTCTTGAATGCCCCCGATGTACTCAGTATCAGCCCAATCCACCTGCTGACCAAGACGACGAATACATAGTTTGGGATTTTGATATTTGAATGTAATTGATGTACTTGTACATTTATTTTTGTAATCTTTTATAATAGAAATGGATGTTTGTGTGCATTTATACTTTCATTTTTATTGTTATGTTGTAATTGGATAAATTTTAATTTTTGTTATAAAGTTAGAGTGGTAGTTAAAATTTGAATGTGTAGTATAATGGATGTTGATTAGTACTTTGTGAATTGTATTGTAATGTGATTTTTATCTTGCATTTTAATTGTAATTATTTTATTTAGTATTGTGGATGTGCTAGTGAATTATTGTGTTTGTTTAATGTTTTAGTTTTGTACTTATTTCAAAATTTCATTACCCAGTAATTTCTCTAATGATTTATTGTGTAGAAAGCTCCTAATGTTACAGACCAGGTGAAGTAGAAATTTTGAGAAGTATTGCAAAAATTTCAGAATGATGAAAATGCCTAAAATACTGAGGTATGATTTATATTTAGAGTTTTTCTTTCTACCTGTATCATTTCATATTGAAAAATTTAAGTTTGGGGGAGGAAAGAAAAAGATCAACTATTAGATGTCCTCTATTTAAATATGGGAGGGAAGAAAAAGATTAACTATTAAATGTCCTCTATTTAATTATTTTCAAAAATTATTTATATGATTTTATGTAGTGAATTTAATTCAGGTAACTATATTTTGTAACTATTTAAATATTATGGTAGATTTAAAGAAATATTTTGCAATAAAAATTAATTCTGTAACTTAAGATACTTAGTATAAGAGAATAAGATTATAATTAGTTATTTAAAGTAAAGGAAACTATATTTTTAAGTATTAAGAATCTGGAAATTTATTTGAGAAGAAAATATTGGGGCTCAATGATATAAAAACTATGAAATATTTATAAGGTAAATGAATGCTTTGAGTTTCAAATTCAGGGAAAGAAATGTGATGTTCAAAATCATTAAAGGCTATCCAGATATAGTAACCCTCACTTAAAAAAGGAAAAAGAAAGGATAGACAACAATCCATAAAAAGAAAAGGAAAATATATAGGATTGAAAGCAATCCAAATGAAAAAAGAGAAAAGGAAGAAAAAATATGAAAGTGAGGAGAAGCTTGAGGA
>NW_018232420.1:5567-7472 GCF_001263595.1 Phalaenopsis equestris | reverse complement strand
ATGCAAAAAGGAGCGAATTTGGAGCGAAAAGGACCAAAATGTGAAGATTTGAACTAGGGCGCCGACGGCACCGATGGCAGACTTTTCCTGAGACTCCAGATTTAATTAACTTAGAAGGCCCACTGATAATACCCTTGAGGCCGCCGACAGTGAGATCGACGGTTATGTCCAACAATGCATTGGATGAGGACGAATTTTGGAGGGGTGCTTAAGCAATGACCAAAGGAAATTATGTTGAGAATTTCATACCTATTTTACACTGATTTTGATGATATTACACTTTAAAGAAGGATATTTTTGTTTTTTTGTTGCAGGTATGATGAATTACGGTCAAAAAGATGCAAAAACGATGCAATTTGGAGAAAAAACGAGTAAGAAATGACATTTTGTCCTGTCACCTTTCGATAAGTCTTTTAATGCTTAATCTCTTTTACACTTCTTACGTATTTTTGAATGAGATTACACTTTAAATGAAGGTTTTTTATGCTTATTTTGTAGGGCTATCTGTTAGGAACACAACACAACTGAAATGGGGCGAAATAGAGCTAAAACGGAGTGAAACAATGGAGTTGCGCAGTCTGCTCGCCGACGGCACCCAAAACAGCGCCGACAGTGAGATTTACCCAAGAAGACCAAAAAATGACAGAAAAGCTTGCCAACAACACCCTCAAACCCGCCGATGGCATATTTTGTAGGGCTATCTGTTAGGAACTCAACACAACTGAAATGGGGCGAAATAGAGCTAAAACGGAGTGAAACAATAGTATGCTCACTGACAGTGCCCAAAACGACACCGACGGCGCCCAAAACGACACCGACGGTGAGATTTACCCGAGAAGACCAAAAAATGACAGAAAAGCTCACCGACAGCGCCCTACAGCCCACCGACGGCCCCCACGAGCCCGTCAACGGTGCCCAGGATGACTATGGACCGACTTTTGGCGGTTATGGGTCAAAATTCAATGTATTTGGACGCTTTTTGAGAGGAATCTTATGGAAACTCTTCAAACTTCATCCCTACACTTTAAAAAAATGAATCTAGGTTAGAAAAAGGGGGTTTTTGTGAGAGGAATGTTAGGAAAAGTGTGGAGAAAGTTTAGGATTTTTAGAATAGGAGTGGAAATGTAGATTTCTAACTTTTTGGAGAGATTAGAGAGGAGATTTTGAGAGAATTTATAAGGAGATGTTCTAGCATTGCATGGATTGGCGAGAGACTTTGTGGGAGAGATATTCGTCTTTCTTTCAAAGGGGAGAAGCTAAGTATTGTGTTCCTTTTGATTTTTCTAAACACTTATCTAGTGGATTTGCTTTGGTTAAATGAAGTTTCCATTGTGTTTTCTTCGTACTTTGTGATGGGCTTCTCTTACTCTCTTCTTGTTTGAAAATCATGGTATGAGAAGATTATGCCGTTGTTTTCATTTTAATTTTCTTTTGTAATGAGTAGAATTCATTTTTAGGATTTTGTGATGCATGTTAGAAGCGAATTTAATTATCAAAGTGGTAGTTTTTACTTGCACTTTATTTAAATTACAATAAAGGCCTGTTGTAGTGTTAAAATTCATTGTAATTGCATTAAGACCCGAGAGGGCTGTGTAATTCTCAACAAAGTAGAACCACATTCAGATTCTATGGATGGTTAAGTTCATGGGAGTTGAATGCAAATAAAAAGGAAAATATACTTTGATGGGCGTAGAATTCGAGATTTTAGGGTGACAGACTAAAATTCCCAATTCGGTCCTATTATTTTAGTACTGAAGCAGAGATATTAGCCCTCAGGCGAGGGGAACGTGGGAGCTCCGAAGTGAGAGCCGGTATCCTGTCAGCCTAACCACATATTCAGTAAACATGCATAGGATTAGTCAATGTTCTTTATGCCTGGACCAAAGGGTAAAGAATAGGATTGCT
>NW_018232420.1:761-4535 GCF_001263595.1 Phalaenopsis equestris | reverse complement strand
ACCCTAGCCGCAGATTCAGTAAACAAGCATAGGATTAGTCAATGTTCTTTATGACTCGACCAAAGGGTAAAGAATAGGTATGCTCCTATTTGGCACAACACAATTTGAACTGATTCACTTTATCCATTCACTATAATTTCTTGACAAAGAGAAGGATGTTTTCTTATGTATTAAATATTACATTAAAAATTTTATTAGTATAATTAGTTATTTAAGAGTTATTAAAATTACATATTTATTTCAATTGCCTCTTAGTGACAGATAAGCAATTTGAATTCAATTATTGCGATTAAGCATTGCTTTTCTAAAATCTTAGTTCGTAGCTTCTAATATTACTCCCTGTGGGATCAATATCTAGGACTCTATTAGAGCCCTATATTACTTGAGTGATACATATACTTGCGTTGATAAATGTGACTTTACCATTATTGAATATTTTAGAAATACATCTTTATCAAATCTATAATTGTTATTAAGTTTTTGGTGCTTTGCTGAGGAATTAAACCTTTTAGCAGCAGTATTAAATACTTATATTTTTAGGCATATATAAAGTTGCTGTCATATGGGTGTAATTTATGTTTGTTTCACGGGAGAGGCTTCTCTATTTTGGATTTTTTGGCTACTAGGCCTGTCAGCCAGGCCAGGCGAGGCGACTGGTAGGGTTAGGGAAGCTAGAGTGAAGCTTAATTGTGATTAAGAGGGACGTTTAATCAAGTGATGCGAAGGTTGAGCCATTTGGCCAAAAATAATTAAATACTTATATTTTTAGGCATATATAAAGTTGTTATCAGATGGGTGTAATTTATGTTTGTTCCATGGGAGAGGCTTCTCTGTTTTGGGTTTTTTGGTTACTAGGCCTGTCAGCCAGGCCAGGCAAGGCGGCTGGTAGGGTTAGGGAAGCTAGAGTGAAGTTAATTGTGATTAGGAGGGACGTTTAATCAAGTGAAGCAAAGGTTGAGCCATTTGGCCAAAAATAGGAAGGAATTCCCCAAATCATGGGACCCTTGGTCCATGGCACCTCTAGGGTGGGCCAAAAGGATCTAGGTTGGTCCCTAGAGTCTAAATAGCAGTTGTGGTGTCCAAGTTGCTCCAAGCTGGTTTAGGGTTTGGGTTCAAAATCTTGGATTTGACTTAAACTTGGGTTTAGGCTTGGCTAGAGTTTGGATTTGGCTCAAATGATTGGTCAACTTGATTTAGAAAATTTTCATGAGACATTTGGAAGGCAATTGGGTGGAAATTGTGAGGTTATGGATTTCAATTTGGTGAGATTTGGATTTTTTGGCAAAATTGGTGATTTAGGTTTGAATTTAATTTGGGTTTGGTTTTAGTTTGTGTCTAGGCCAATTGACAGTTCAATTTGGTGAAATTGAATGGGTTAGGGAGTTTAAATTTGTAGAATTTTGGCTTAGGGTCAATTTGGGGCATTTTGGATTAGGCTTGGAATATGGACTTGAAATTGGGTTCAATTGAGCTAGAATTTGGTTTCAATTGGGCTTAAACATGATGAAATTTGGTTTGGATTTTAAATTGGGAAAGATTGAAATCAATTTTTGTGAAAATTTGGGGTGATTTGGAGATTTGAGGCATTTAGGGGTAAAATTGGGAATTTGGTCAAAATTGGTCAATTTGGTCAAAATTGGTCAATTTGGTCAAATTGGGCTCAATTGACGGCTAAGGTTGGTTATGAGATCTTTGGAATGATTTGGGATGTTATGAAAATTTTTTGGGCCATGTGGGACATTTTGATAATTTTGGAAATTTTGAGGCATTTTGGGAATTTTGGAAATTTTGGGGTGTTTTGGGCAATTTGAGTGGTTTAAAATGGCTTGGGATGCTTTTTGGAGAGAATTTGATAATTCGAGAAATTTTGGAAATTTTAGGGTTCCAGGGGTATTTTGGTAATTTTTGGTAAGTTTTGGGCTAAAAGGCCATAATTAAGAATTTTAGTAAAATTAAGGTTTAATGAGGAAGCCAACCACAAAATCACCCTTATAGTACCATGAGACCAAGGTAATCCCATTCTTGGATCCTACATGTGTTGTTCCTAGTCATTCTATCCAAAGGCTAAGGGTTTGGGGGACCACCCACATGAGTCTCCAGAAGAGTAAGGGGATCAGACTAAGCATATTTAGTTAAGGGTTTAGGTTGTGAGTGAATGTTAGGGGTTCTATTGTGTGTGTTCAAGTCTGGTGAAGACCACAACACCCAGAACTAACCTTAAGGTCACACAGTCCTATGGGGACTCTTCTTGAGCCCCCCCATGTTGACTCCATCCTACTAAGCACTAGTGGTTAGAACTAAACATTTGGAACTCCAAGAAAAGTAAATAGGTGTTTAGAATTTCTAATGGGGTAGAATTCGATCACTAGTCCTCTAAGATAGTCAACAAGAAAGCCCTATGGCTAGATCCTAGGCTTCTAAGGAGGAAAGACAAACCTCAACAAAAAGTGAAGTCAACACTCAGCAAGATGAATCCAACCACTCTAAGATCACTTAACTTCAATATTATTAAAGTGTTCAAATACAAATAGAACTACATCCAATCAAGAGAATTACTGAGGGTCATCTGATAGAGTTGTCCAGATTCATCCATTAATTATAGAGGATATCTCTTCCAAAGTGTATAAATAGGCCCACACACTTATTATTAAGAGTGGACCAAGACTTATAGAAGAAGCCTAAAGGAGTTCCAAGCTCTTAAGGGGTCCAGTGCTCCACCACCACCCAACCACCATCGTCGATTGCTGCCATCGCATGTTCACCATTGCCTACCCACCATCGTAGGCACTGCCAGATCATCGTCAAACAACCATTTTACTGCCACTAGCGTTGTTGTCATTGAACCACCAGACCACCACATCACTGTAGTCTTACCACTTTCATCGTCAGACCAATGATGCCCGACCATTACAGTCTTTGCTACCAAACAACCACTGCCTGGCTGCCTAGCGATACACCTAAAATATATAGTGTTTAGACACATTTTTATACCTATTTTTGAGATATTGTGCTTTAATGGAAGGTATTTGTGTGTTATTCTTTCAGGTAAAAGTAAAAAAGTTAAAAAATGCTAAAAGGAGTGAAAAATGATCAAATTTGGAGCAAAAATGTGAAATTTGTGCAAAAGTGTTTTGGCGCCTAAGCGCCAGATCCGGCACTTACGCGCCGGGGAAACAGAGAAGGCCGTGCCTAAGCACCACAGACCCTGCGCTTAAGTGCCAAAGGCAGTTATTTGGCAGTTTTATTCATTTGGCCAAATTTTGAAGAGGTATTTGTGGAACCTATTGGGTAAAGAGTGTGGTTATGACCACTATGAACGAAAATATTATTAAAAGACTTGTGAAAGGAGGCATCCCTTGGAGAATACATCAAATTTTGACACATTTTGAAATTTCCAAGGCACCTTTTGAAGATTTATAAAAGAAGGAAGTTAAGACATTTGAGATGGGTGCTTGAAGTGGGAGAGAGTGCTAAGTCTTGAGAAGATCGTGGAGAATCTTGTGGAGAGATTCAGGCACCAAACAAATTTACTTTATCCTTTTTGTTTTTAGTTTTATTTTGAGAGTTAAGAGTGTTGTAAAAGAGAGAGATTCAAAGGAACTTCAAGAGTTTGGTGAAGGATTTGAGATAAGTTTTTAACTTTTGTTGTGAAGTACTTTTGGTTTTAATTGAGACTTCTTGTTGGTTTGACAATGTTTTCTACTTTTAAATTAAAGTGTGGTTTTGTTTTTTCCATGGATTCTAAGTAGTTTTCTTTATCTTTTTCCTTAAAAT
>NW_018232420.1:0-494 GCF_001263595.1 Phalaenopsis equestris | reverse complement strand
CATTGATTATAGAAAATTAAATACTGCCACCAGGAAAGATCACTTCCCTTTACCCTTTTTAGATCAAATAGTAGATAAACTTGCTGGGCACAAACATTTTAGTTTTTAAGATGGATATACCAGTTACCATCAAATTCCTATTGCTCATAAGGATAAAGAAAATACAACATTTACTAGTCTTTTTAGAACTTTTGCTTTTTGAGGAATGCCTTTTGGATTATGTAATGCACATGCAACATTCCATAGATGTATGAATGTCCATATTTAGTAAGTTAATTGATGATGGACTGGAAGTATTTATGGATGATTTCTCCGTATTTGGAACATCATTTGACGCATGCTTAAATTATCTTGAAAAAGTTTTAGAGTTATGTGAAAGTACTAATTTAGTTTTGAACTGGGAGAAATGTTAATTTATGGTTGTAGAAGGAATTGTATAAGGGCATAAAATTCCGAAAGATGGTATGGAAGTAGACCCTGCAAAATTCAAGTTA
>NW_018232419.1:0-797 GCF_001263595.1 Phalaenopsis equestris | reverse complement strand
ATTGATTAACTAAATGAGAGAAATAATCAAGTGCTATGATGAAAATGCTAGGGGATAAGGGTTCACATTGCTTAATACCCTTTTAAGCAGAGAAGAAGCCATAAGAGTTGCCATTGACAAGAACACTATAGTGATTATTTTCCAACCATCATTTAATCAAAGAACAAAAATTATGATGAAAGCCACAAGCCTGAAGTATATTAACAATAAAGTCACAATTAATAGTATCAAAAGCATTTTCGATATCAAGCTTAAGTACCATGTTGCATGACCGGCGACTTTATATATGCTTAAAAGGATAAGATAAATATGGACGTAATAAATATTCAATAATTGTAAAGTCACACTTATCAACGCAAGTATACGTATCACTCAAGTAATATAGGGCTCTACTGGAGTCCTAGATATAGATCCCATAGGGAGTGGTTTAGAACTGCGAACTAAGATTTTAGAAAAACAATACTTTAATCTCAACAACAAGGTTCAATTTACTTGTCTGTCACTAATAGGCAATTGAAATAAATATATAATTTTAATAACTAATAAATAACTAATGATACTAATGAGGGTTTAAATCCTTCTCCTTGTCAAAAAACTTAGTGAATGGATAAAGTGAATTAGTTCAAATTATATTGTGCCAAATAGGAGCATACCTATTCTTTACCCATTAGTCCAGGCAAAAAGAACATTGACTAATCCTACTCTTGTTTATTGAATCTAAGGCTTGGCTAGGAAGATACCAGCTCTCACTTTAGAGTTCCAACATTCGCCTCGCCTGAGGGCTAACATCTACACTT
>NW_018232418.1:0-356 GCF_001263595.1 Phalaenopsis equestris | reverse complement strand
ATTTTGAGCTGAATTAATCATGACTAATCATAATTGGCCACCTCTTGACCTCCCTGAGCTAAGAGGTGACCAGACCCTAGCCAGCCACCACCTCAGCTGCTGGAAACAATCACCCCAAAAGATCCCAAGTTGGTTGAAACCCAAAATTGAACTCACATGAGCTGGCTAAGCTTGATTGGCTGTTAGGGCCTTTCTTCCCTCCATCTAGGCACCACCCTGGCCACCTCAGCTTGGCCTGAGAGCCACCATAGCCTCCCCCCTCCATGGCAATAAAAAAAAAAGATAGCAAATTCCTTGAAAAAAACTCTGTCCAATTGTTTTCAGAGACTCTCCAAAAACTCCTCAGCTCAATCCCA
>NW_018232417.1:820-1022 GCF_001263595.1 Phalaenopsis equestris | reverse complement strand
TTATCACAATTATAATAGTTTTTATTTGAAATTATAGTTCATTTGTGGTAGTATTAAGTTCTACTACTCTTATTTACCCTTAAAACATCATAAAAATTGGATCCATGAAGAAAAATTGGAACGCATTCCGACCAGAGCGAAACTGTGCAAATTTTGCCTTGGGCGCTGATGGTACCCTCGACGCCGCCGATGGCGGGTGTTT
>NW_018232417.1:566-789 GCF_001263595.1 Phalaenopsis equestris | reverse complement strand
CTGAGGTGCACCGACGGTGAGACCGGCGAAATGGCAGTTACTTGGGTTCAAATGGCGGTTTTTACTGTTAGTTTTTCTACAACACTCCTGAATCCTGTTTCAAAACTTTTGCACTTTTTCATTTCTGCGAAACTGTTACCGACAATGAAGATCGGTAAAGTTTCTAAAGAAAGTGTCATTTTGAATTACTGCATCCAAAAGGGACTGTCGATCGACATTGAAT
>NW_018232417.1:0-544 GCF_001263595.1 Phalaenopsis equestris | reverse complement strand
TTCATGGATCAACTTATGGGCTTGGACACCCCTCCACAATTTTCTCACTTTGCAGTCAGTTCCAAGTGTCCTATGAAAATTGGGAAAAGGTACTGCTACCTTTGAAGCCTTTGGATCCAACTGAAAGATTCCCAATTTTTTAAGATGAAAATGACATGGCAATTATGGTAGATCAAGCATCTCAGAATTCACTGTCATTTCAACCCTTAGTCTCTGATAAGTCTCTGGTGATCCTGTGCCAAATCAAGAAATTGGAAAATGAAGTAGAAAATGTCATGAATGCGATTAATAATATCTCTGATTTCTTTGATCATCTAGACTAGAGGATGAAAGAACATTTTGAGCACTCTGGACATTTAGAAGATAGTTTGATACGAATAATGATGAGGATGAAGTTAATAAAAGAGGATTCCACTGAAGAATTTCCATTTTGACCCTTCTACAACCTCTTCGTTCATGTGCAATCAATGGGTGATCTCAGAGGAGAATCGAGTATCAAGTCTAAGGATTAGTACATTTATATTACTACCTATCTATCTATCTA
>NW_018232416.1:0-227 GCF_001263595.1 Phalaenopsis equestris | reverse complement strand
AATAGAGAAGGGATGGCCAGAGAAGGAGAGGAAGAAAAAAGAGAGAATGAGGGAAGATAAAGAGAAAAGATGGAGAGGGAGAGAGCTGGACTGAGGCAGAGTGTGCAAGCTAGAGGTGAGAGGGGGGTGTGATGGAGGGAGGGAATGAAAAAGAGAGACATGCATGAGAGATTTAACTCCCTCGCACTCACACTCTCTTATATAACCTCCTCTTTATCCTCTCTAAC
>NW_018232415.1:1309-2343 GCF_001263595.1 Phalaenopsis equestris | reverse complement strand
GGAGATGTTTGACGGACCGTTGACCTTTGGTTTTATATAGGAGTCTCTATGTCAACTGATCCTACGTTTATGCTTTAGCATCTTTTGCCTCTTTTTTTGAAGATTTTTGGGTTTAACCTTCAATGGCTGATATATTTACATATTAATTTTGACCCACTACAAATATATATTAGGACTGCTTATTGAGTCTAGGTTTATTTGAATTTAGTTTGTTCTTTAATCTTAGGAGTTAGTTGTTATTTTTTCTTGAATTTTGTTTCTTGTTACTTTCTTGGCTGATTTTTAGGTCTTTTCTTGGAAGTTTGTTATTAGCTCCAAGTTTAAAATATTGTAAAGCTACACAAAAGGTGTGGTTCTGATTTCCCTTCAATCTACAACAAGAAATTTTAGTTTTTCTCTTCTTTCTCATTTTCAAGAAACCAACACTTTGATATCAGATCTATCTTCTTAAGGGATCTATGCGTGAGTTTGAGCGGCAATGGAGATCGAATCTAGTTTTTCCTCAGTTGCTCCACCAGTGTTTGACGGAGACAACTACCGGATTTGGGCAGTCCACATGGAGACATACTTGGAAGCTTTGGATCTCTGGGAAGCAGTGGAAGAAGACTATGATATTCCTCTTCTCCCAGAAAATCCCACCGTAACACAAATTAAAGCACAAAAGGAGAAGAAGACAAAGAAGTCCAAGGCAAAAGCTTGCCTGTTTGCTGCAGTTTCCTCTACGATCTTGACTCGTATCATGTCGTTGAAAACAACAAAAGGGATTTGGGATTATCCCAAATCTGAGTATGAAGGAGATGAAAGAATTTGAGGGATGCAGGTGCTAAACTTGGTTCGTGATTTTGAATTGCAAAAGATGAAGGAGACAAAAACCATAAAGGAGTACTCTGACAGACTACTCAATATAGCAAATCGTGTCAAATTATTGGGTTCTTCTCTGGAAGATTCAAGGATTGTTCAGAAAATCCTTGTAACAGTGCCTGAAAGATTTGAGGCTACCATCACTATCTTAGAAAACACGAAGGATCTGTCAA
>NW_018232415.1:0-1063 GCF_001263595.1 Phalaenopsis equestris | reverse complement strand
CCCTCCATTTCGACATTGAGGCAAGAAAGGTTATTCTCCTTTCAAATGCTGGAGAAGACCAGATGCAAAGTGCATCAAGTGCGATCAAATGGGACATGATGCTATCATTTGCAAGAATAAAGATCAGTGGCAGATCAAGAAGAAGATGACCAGTTTTTCATTGCAACTTGTTTCACGAGTTCTGAAACAAGTGAAAACTGGCTCATTGATAGTGATTGTATTAATCATATGACACGACAATGAGTTCAAGGAATTGAAGAGCACCGAGTCCAAGAATGTCAAAATTGGGAATGGTGAATATATTGTAGTCAAAAGAAAGGGCATTGTAACCATTGCAAGTTGTTCATGAATCAAGTTGATCACCGATGTTCTCTATGTACCAGATATTGATCAAAACTTGCTCAATGTAGGTCAATTAATAGATAAAGGGATTCAAAGTGATGTTTATGGAGAAGACTTGTGTGATAGAGGATGCTACAGACCAAAGGATGTTTGAAGTTAAGATGGCAGGGAGGAGTTTTTCATTCAATTCAATGCAGGAGCAGGAGGTTTTTGGCTCTTTTCCCAATAATAGTTCTGTAAAACTTGCCCACTAACTAGAAGTTTCATTGATTAATGAGGTTAATAAAGGCCATTTAGATGAGCTTACGATAATGAAGGAAACACTTCGAGTTAAAGATGAAGAACTTCAACAATTGGCCAAAGAATTACGTGCAAGAGATTCAACCATACGTGAGTTACAGCTCGGGCTGTGAAAGTAGCTGCATCTGCAGCTCTTGCTATGGATGAAGGAGGAGGCTTGCTTACACAGAAATTGAACGACTGACCAATGATTCAAATAAAAAGCTTCAAGAAACTATTCTTAAGTTAAAAGAATCAGAAGAAAAGGTTGCGGTATTTAGTAGAGATAAAGAGATCCTATTCAATCAGAGAGACTCTGCTCTTCAAGAGGCACATTTTTGGCGTTCTAAGCTCGCAAAAGCTAGCGAACATGTTTTATTAGAAGTGGTAGTTCGAGTTGAAGAAATGACCAGGGTTTCACAGGCAGATGCGGAAGCTCGAT
>NW_018232414.1:0-828 GCF_001263595.1 Phalaenopsis equestris | reverse complement strand
ACTCTCACTTCCTCCCTCTCTTTTACCTCTCTCTTTCTCTATCCTTCTCTTATCATCTCTCTCACTCTAGCTTCTTTCTCTCTCACACTATATTACTCTCTCACTCTATGTCACTCATTTTTTCTCTCTCCCCATCTTTCTCTTTCTTGCCCTCTCTCCCACTCTCTGTCTATTTCTCAATCTCTACCACATTTTAACCCTCAAATGCTCCCTCCTTACATCCCTTTTTCCCCCCTCTCTATCTCCTTTCCTTTCTCTCTCTATTTCCATCTTGCTTCCTTCTCTACTCTCTCTACCATCTCTCATACATTTTATCTTATCTTTCTATCTTCACCTCTCATATTATCTTTCAATCTCTTTCATTCTCTCTTCTCTCCCTTCTTTAACTCTCTCTCTCACTTTCTCTCCCTTTTCTTTCACTTTCTTGCTCTATTACCATCTTTCTATCTATTCCTCTATCCCAATTTATCTATCCCCAATCCTCTCCATCTCACCCTTCTCTTTCACCCACTTTCTCCCTCCCTCCTTTCCTCTTTCTCTCACACCTTATTGCTATCACTATGTCTTCTATCTCCTTCTCTCTCTCTCCCTCTCACTTATCCAATCTCGAGAGCTCTCTATCACTTATCCCATTTCTCACTCTCTCTCTCTCACCTGCTATCCCTCACTTGCTCTCACACTCTCTCATCTTTCGCAACCCCTCTTTCATCACTCTTTACCTATCTCTCTCCCTTCTATTTTTATTCTTATTATCTGTTCCTCTCCATACTCATCTTATTCTTTCTCCACCATTACTCTCTTCCCATCTCTCCCCTACCTTTCTCTATA
>NW_018232413.1:2937-3361 GCF_001263595.1 Phalaenopsis equestris | reverse complement strand
TAAAATGAATTAGTTCAATTTATATTATTCCAAATGGTTTGTGCCAAATAGGAGCATACCTATTCTTTACTATTTGGTCCAGGCATAAAGAACATTGACTAATCCTATGCTTGTTTACTGAATCTGCGGCTAGACTGGGAGGATACCAACTCTCACTTCGAAGCTCCCATGCTCCCCTCACCTGAGGGCTAACATCTACACTTCAGCACCAAAACGATAGGACTGAATTGGGGATTTTAGTCTGTCACTCTAAAATCTCCAATTCTACGCCCGATAATAATATTTTCCTATTTATTTACACCCAACTTCCAAGGGATTTGACCTCCCTGAATCTTGGATTTAATCTTCACTTTAGTTGTAAAACTCAACATATTTTAACAAATCAATTGGCCAGATTGAAAGTAAATTAAGATTGAAGTGAGAA